>NC_056739.1:577929625-578229625 GCF_019279795.1 Protopterus annectens | reverse complement strand
ATTTATATCCAATTCTGTCAATGATATACATATAGCATGCATGCCAGGAGCAACCAAAGCAATAGATTTTTGGATGTTACTTAAGAAAATATAGCTATTCTCTCTCCACTCTCCAAAATAGTAGAGAGATGCATACACTCTCAGGTCTCAGACTACCTCGTTACTAACAACCTCTTTTCCAATACTCAGCATGGTTTCCGACCAAACCATAGCACCACCACTGCCTTACTCTTCATTACTAACACTATCCTTCAGCATAAAAACAATGGCTATCTCTCCTCTGCTACTTTCCTACACCTATCTAAAGCATTTGACATGGTCCCACACAAACAACTTATCTCTGTCCTCAATAACCTATCCTTCTCACAATCAGTCACCAACTGGTTTCAGAGTTACCTGTCTGACCACCAACAATCCGTTGTATGGCAGAATGACATATCTCCCCAACTACCTGTCTCCATAGGGGTTTCCCAAGGATCCATCCTTGGACCCCTACTCTTCTCTGTTTTCACCAATAATCTAGCCTCTGCCACCAAACATGGCACACTCATACAATATGCAGATGAATCAACCATCATCTGTTCAGCCCAGTCCCTACCCAAACTGCAAAAAGTCACACAGAAAGCCTTTTCCTCTGTTGAAACTTGGTTATCCGATGTCCAATTAATACTCAACCCAAACAAAACTAAACTACTCATCTTCCAACCCACCAAACATACTCAGAACAACTCTCACTTTAACATCACAGCAAAAGACAACACCACTATATACCTAACTGAACACACCAAATTGCTAGGAGTGGAAATAGACAATAAACTAAAATTTGACATTCACATATCCATGACCATAAAAAAAGTCCACAAAAAAACTAGGAGCGTTATACAGAAATAAGCAACTTCTCACCAAAGCAGCAAAGATTTCAATAGCATATTCCCAAATCTTCACCCTACTTTATGCCTCTCCAATATATACCAACCTAAGGCAATGCGATCTAAACAAGCTAGAGACCTGCTACAACAAAATCGCCAAATTCACCACAGGGACATCCTACCGTAGTCACCACTGTCTCTCACTTGCTGAACTGGGCTGGCTTGAACTCCCTCACCTCCTTCAATGGTATCAGCTCTCACTCGCCCACAAACTAGTAAACCATTCACTAAATGTCCTATCCCTCCAGAATCTACTCCAACCCTATCGCAACACCAGACCACTAAGATCCAGCAACAAAAATCATTTGCAGATCACTAAAGCCAATAACTCTGCTGGTGAAGCACTATTCTCTTGCAACATAGCCAAATTATGGAACTCCCTCCCATCCACAATTACCTCCATACCATCATTCACCCACTTCAAAACTTTACTAAAAGCACACCTAAAAACATGCTGGCTATGCCCTTGCAACTCCCACTCTAATATCACCCACCCCATCCAACCACTACCTTTCTTTCCACTCCACTAACTACCTTGATTATAGCAAGCTCAGATGCCCATAAGCCTAGTACTTATTATACAGCAGGAACTTCTTATTGTAACATTTGTTAATGTCTGTTATGTACTTCACAGATAAAGATTCTAGTTGTCTACTGATGTACTATGTTCTTCATCTGTAAATTTGTTGTAAGTAATTGCTATGTAAATTGTTAATCGCTATGTAATCCAATGTAACTACTGTCTGTTTATTTTAACTGTGGAGCTTTTCTCCCCGGGCCTCCGCTGAAAATGTACCTATGTCCAGTCGGACACTCCCGGTCAACAAATATAAATAAATAAATAAATAAAATAAGACTCTACCTTTTTTTAAAAGCTACACAAAATAAGATATCAGAAAAATACCAATGATGAATCCACAGACTCTAGATGGTGAATATACCATGATAATTCGCTAGAGTTAGAAGTGAGGGATAATTGATGAATTCCATTTAGCTCTCGTAAAGGATTTTGGCATGCTGTTGGAAAGCCTTCTAGCTGTATATCCTGCAGTATATTTTGTCAGCAAATGGTTTATTTAATGTAAAATAAAATAGCTTAATCCAAGATTTAATAATATGAAACAAAGTATAAAGGATTAGTCTACATAAAATCACTTTAGCTAGCAGATCTAGGCAACTCTCTTTCTCTCTGATACCCTCCCTGTGAGAGGAATAAAGACACCTTGTTGAAGTTTCCAGTAGTTTATTCAGTTAAGCAGGTAGATGGTGTGCTCTTGTTCTGAACAACAGTTTCTGAACACTAAAACTAAAATTAAGAGCTGCTAGACTCTAGGATAATATTCTTGTGTGGTTAGGTGACATATACACACCCCCTTACAGTTTATGTATTTGAATATGTATGGTATCAACCTCTTGAGATACACAGAGAGTACAGATAATTATTCAGAAAACTTGTTCAGCACTTTTGCATTGATTTTTTTTAAAGGAAAACAACAGGATATTAAAGCAGATTGCTCAACCTGCTGTATCTTTTAGTCCCTGTTATTTGATCCTGGTTCAAAAAATCATCACCTCAGCTTTAAAAAATAATCCACTCTACTGTTTTACCTCATAGGCTTTCTACCTTTCCATACTGGTTTAGTTTCGGTTTGAAAACCCAGTTGAAAAACCTCTAGCTGGCTCTTAATTGCTGATGTCACATCTGCCACACCTCCTTCTGTAGTTGCCAGGATGTTTCCTCCCACAAAGTGATGTAACCACTGCCTTATTTGCATGCTCTATAGAAGAAGCAGTGAACCTCCCACATAGTGATGTCAGAACTGCCTTGTCCAGCCCACTCTATTCTAATCTAAATGACATACTATAATCTCAGTTGCCCTACCGATATGTGACAAAGTACAGTGAGGAAGTACAGGCAACAGTACAGTAACAGTTGCATGAACAAAGGGCATAAATTTGCAATGACCATGAGTACACATTAATTGCATCTTTCTACATCTGAAGCAGATGTCTGTCACAATTAATAGACAACACTACATAAGATTACATGAAGTATGTGATACCTTAATCTTAAATTACCACTTCAAAAACATGTGACTGCTGTCATGCAAGTATGTGAAATATATCATGTTTATAGTCTATCAGTTGTTAGCTATTTAACCAAACTGGAAGGAAAGAAAATGGGAGTTTGATGGTTTACAAAGTTGTGATTTCTTCCAGTGCTATGGAGCTCAGATCTAAATTTGACAGCAGGAGGAATGCAACAAAAAAGTGCCCCACTATAAGGAAGGAAAGGCTGTGACAAAACACTACATTAGTCAGGTCACCTGCTGTGAGCTGTCAATCACATGCAGATAATGGGTCAAATTACCCTTAGCACTTTGACAGCTAGGGAAGTGAGGTGGGAGGGGGAGAGGAGATACATTGAATAACTATAATTCAGGCTTCACAAAAGAAATCAAGTTAGCATCTCTAAGAGGATGCAGCAATAAAATGCACTTCTCAATTCTGTTCTGTGGCATTTGCACTGCTTGTGTTTGAAGTAGTCATTGAAAAAGGAAAACATGCTAACCAAAAGTAGGTGACTACAACACAACAGTGAATGCCTGTAAAATCAGTGCAGTGACAGGAGCTTTAGGGAAAAAGTGCCAGATGTGATGCTATTATTTAGAGACAAACAATGAATTCTGGGATACGTAGAGGCAGACTAAACAGTCAGAATTACTTCAAGATGCCAGATCCCATGTGGTCAGACTCAGAAATTATGTATAAAATATCTAAAAACCGGTAAATAGTCCCAGAGTGGTATTAAAATGTAGGAAACACGAAACCGTGATGACATAAACATGTTTTTTGAGTCTGTGGGTGCGGTTCTCCTTTAAAGACTTTATGTAATTTATTTATACTTTAAGCCACTAGATGGAACCAACATTCACAGAAATAATAGGTCTTAGGGCATACTACCTATTTAATGAGATTAGCACATATTTTACAGACTTTTCAAAATATGTATTTATTGTTTTGTATATATTTTATTATATCAATCAGAGATGTTTTATAATTCACATATTAATATTTTTGCATAACTATTTGCATCCCTTATCTCTACACTGGGAACTTGGGTAGCTTGAAAATGAATTTTATGATTAATTGTTTTATTGGATTAATTGTTTTGGTGATGGGATTAGGGTATTTAAGAACAGAATTTATAATGGCATTATATCTGATGAAGTCCTAGCTCAGGATTCAATAAACTCCATGTAGGAATAGTGTTATTCCTACATGGAGTGAATGGTGTCCACTTCCGCATAGCCTTAACAGCAGCAGCACACCTTACATATTAATGAAGGTGCACTACTAATAACAGCTATGTGGACGCGAACACTATTGAGTGCAGGGGGCATGTTTCAGTAGTCCTTGCACATCCAACACACCCCCTGCACTCTGAAAGTGCTATATGGCACTTTCTAACTGCTTTTAGTGTCCACAGACACTGAAAGCAGGAATCTAAATAGGAAGCAATGGAGGTGGTGAGTGACAGGTACTGTCACACACACTCCCTGTATTGTCAAAGTGCCATACAGCACTTTCTAACTGCTTTCAGTGTCTGTGGACACTGAAAGCACGAATCTAAATAGGAAGCAATGGAGGGGTTGTGTGACAGGTTCTTGTCACACCCCCCCTGCATTGTCAAAATGCCGTACGTCACTTTCTAACTGCTTTCAGTGTCCATGAACACTGAAAGCAGGAATTTAAATAGGAAGCAATGGATTAGGTATGTGACAGGTACTGTCACATACCCCCTGCATTGTTTAAGTGCCGTACGGCACTTTCACCATACATCTTAACCTCTTAGAGGCAAAAATCTGGACAAAGCCTAAAATGATCGGGGGCATACCTCTCAACTTCTGAAAGCAAAAATCTGGACAAAGCCTAAAATGATGGGGGGCATACCTCTCAACCTCTGAGAGGCAAAAATTTGGACAAAACCTGAAATGCCGGGGGACATACCTCTCAACCTCTGAGAGGCAAAAATCTGGACAAAGCCTAAAATAATGGGGAGGGGGCATACCTCTCAACCTCTCAGAGCCAAAAATCCAGACAAAGCCTAAAATGATGGGGGGCATACCTCTCATCCTCTCAAGAGCAACAAATTGGACAAAACCTAAAATGATGGAGGGGGACAAATAGGGAAAGATTATAAATATTGCCCTTACAAACTTAGAAAGTTAATAGAGGGACAGGGTTTGTATCAACATAACATGTAGGGAAGGATTAGAAGTCTGAAACTCAAATGTATGCCATTATGTAGGGACTTCAGTCATGATATTGCCCATGCAGACTTTGACAGTTGATAGAACAACACGTAGTGCATTACCAAATATGACTTACAAGGAGAGACTTGGACAGTTGATAGAACAACACATAGTGCATTACCAAATATCACTTACAAAGAGTATTGATGCATGTAATTAAAGTGCTCTTATTACATTTTTTTCCCCGTTCCAAATAAAGTTTAAGCATAGCTGAGTGGGTTTGCGTGCTACGGCCCTATGCTCAGCATTGCTTAAACATCTCATAGGAGCTAAATACAAATGTGTAGCTCAGACCTCTAATGGTGAGATTGTGTAGTGGTTACAGTCCCGACTTTGCATGCAGTCGATCACAGTTCAAGTACCAAGACAGGCCCTTTATTTTCAAATGGGAAACCATTGTTAAATTTTTTTTTTTATTATAAATTATGTAGTAATTTATATTTGTTAACCAGAGTAGTGTAGCTGGTTCAAAATGGAAGTGTGAGTGCATATAACATGTGAAATCACCCATGTATACATGAGTGTCTCATACAGTATAGTCACACCCCAAGGTAATGTAATGAATGCGCAAAGAAGGATGTCATGTAAAGTAAATCATATACACTTAATAATAAGTCAGTAATGATTAATGAAGTTACAATTCTGATATTTTTTTAAAATGAAAACTGAGCAATGGTTTGCAGTGGTCAGCATTGCTTAGACGTAAATACTAAGCAACAGTCAGCTCAGCTAAGTGGATTTGCACACTGTTAAGCAGTGCTCAGCATTTACCCCTGTAAGCACTGTTCAATTCAGCTAAGTGGATTTCTGTGCCACTTAGCTGAGCTTAGCATTTTCAAAATGGTCTAATGACAGCAAAGGGTGGGAATATGGCCTTATTTAAACAGCACAGGTGGAAATACAGCCATAACCTGTTATAGTCTGATCTTTGCAGGAATCATGTCTTGTGTTGGAGAGGGAGCGGGCTTTTAGGCCCAGTGCTAGGGCATTCTGGAGTCCAGGATCATAGCTGGACTCCTCATAGAAACCCATGATGACAGACTGCTGCAGGGCCAGTACCAGGGCTCTCAGTACAAAGTGGAGGCCTGGGACCATCTGGTACACTACCTCAGCAGTGCCACTGGAATCCCCTGAACTGGTGAGTAGGTACAGCATCATTATGCTGACCTAAAGCATAGGAAGGGGGTACTCTTGGCCCAGTGGATCCAAGAAGCTTGGGCACAAAATGCTCCTTTAGTTTGCAAGTATCTCATGCATAGCTGTAGCAATTTCTAGCTTGAGTATGTGATAGGCAGGTATGCGTAATGTGTTTTAGTTCCCCCTACAGCTGCAGCAGAGAGGGCTAGCAATATCAAAGCCTATGCCGACAGACTGACAAGGCTGTTCTGACAGGCTGGTGAGTACAGATCTACCTTGCAGTATATAGTGAAATAAATAAGAGTGAGTAAATTGTTTATTGCCAGCAGGTGTAGTTTGTTCTGTGTCTAACGAATAAATAAAAGTTTGCCAGATTAATATTGATCTACAAGATATGCAGTAGTAAAGCACTGTGTCATATAAGTAAAATAAAGATTCATACCACAAACTGTTGTGTTTACTCTGGTATTTTGTTACAGAAATAGAATGTGTATAGGTTCTTCACAGCAAAATATGGCTTTGACATCATGAATTAACTGAGGTTGTTCTGAGAACCAGCTATTATGCAAAGCAGTAGATTGTGAACCTGCAAAACAAGATGAATTATGTTATGCACTAAGATCTGAACCCTGAATAGTAATGTCTAATGTATTATAGTGTGTCCCCTGCAGTATTGCTTGTGTTAACCTTTGCTTTCCAGATTGTATTATTTCAAATGATTAATACACAGTACACTATCTGTCATGCATGAATCTCAGTATTATTTTAAAAGATTAATACACAGTGCACTATCTGTCATGCATGAATCTCAGTATTACAAGGTCAGACTTTCTAATCCACAGAGTAATAGGCAGAAATCAGTCAAACAAGAGACAGAAGTTCCCTAGTAGCTCAGTGTGATGCAAAATAGCCTTGCTGTTCATTTTAGCACACCCAGACACTGTTCAAATCCAGGGAGTGGTACTGAGATGAGTGTATATATACACTCAAAAAATCTTGAATATTTGTAGAAGTAGTCAGATAGTGGTAACAGATATTTTCTCCACAGATCGTACAGGTAAAGAAATGTTTGTAGTAGCTGTATGAAGGGAATACCAATACACCATGTACAACTGTCCCACTGTCCAACCCCATGCCTGCAAATGACAGCAAGATAGGTACATACACCATGCACTCTTCCCGCCCGATACATGTATTTCAGGTGTCATGCTGTCATGGCTAGTGGTCACTGCTGCCAACCACCTTGGACACAGATAGGAATCCAGGTGAAGTATGCCAGTAGCAGGCACACACAACATCAGTGCAGGGTACGCCTTCTTTGTCAGATATGTAACCCTGACATGTACAAGCCCTAGTTGTCCCAGTCTGCCCCATACAATTACAGGTTGACAGTTTAACAGGTATGTATGTGCTACAGAAGCTATGGGCCATGGGTAGATGTAAAGTGACCTGTACAGTATTGAGCAGTACTTTTGTAAGAAATAGAAACCTATACAGTTGTTAATGGACTTTTTTCTCTCCCCCCACCCCTGATCTGTATCACTAATTATTATTCATATACTACGGGTAGGTTTTTCTCAAAACTTAATGTTGGGACTTCTGTTCTATTATTGTTCAGAGATTTAATTGGTTACGTATTAACATACCTTGTTCAAATACCATTGTTGGCAGCCTATTGCCGTCAATGTAACTGCCATGCTGTTACAATGCTTACTTTTGTTCCATTTATGCATGTGTTCTGTTTGCTATGCAGCTGTTTCAAATCTGTTGGTTTGGGTTAATTGGAACACCCACGTATGCTGTTATAACCAATTTTGAAATGTTTTATTCGTGACTAACCAATGTATCTTAGATAACCTCAACACCATAGCATGTTTGGGAAGGCAGATCCCTGCAGGTCTGCCTGTCCTGCCTCATTCGGCCGTGGCACCGGATGCCAGCACATCTGGGACTCAACCTGGAACTTCCTCCTCCACTGGTCCCGCATCACCTTCAGCACCTTTGGGTAGAACTGACTCAGGGGCCAGAGCCTGTCCACCCCCAGGCACGGGTGCAGAGAAGAGCCTGTCACCCACCACAAGTTCTGGGGTATGGTGCACAGTGTCATCCACTCCAAGTTGGATGGATGGCTTCGCCAGATGGAGGGTTACCTAGTGCACCTGGAGGGCCAGGCTACCCCTTTTGTACAGCCCCTAGCACAGCCACCATCAGGGCTGTGAAGGTGCAGTGGTGACTGCCCGTGGGTGGGGACCTCAATCCCACTGTATCTATTTGGGGGCTCATAGGCCTCTGGTTCCCAACCACTCTCCTTGTCCAAGGTGTTTACCCCCCTCATGTGTCATATACCGCTCTCTCTGCTGTCTTGTGTGTTTTGTCTGTCTGCAAATGCAACCTATCCTACCCAACCTACCTCCACAAACATACTTACAGCCCTTCCCCAACATTCCACTCTCACCTTAATTAAAAAAAAAAAATGCATCAGTCTCGCAAAAAAAATATTGCCCCATACATAGCTCTACATTTCACCCTCATGTCCAGTGACATAAATCAATAAACACTCAAATTATTGTACAAATGTATGTTGCAAACACCCCTGCCTGTGGGGTGTGAGGCTGTAAATTCCAAAGTTTCCACGTCAGTCACAGCTGTTGCTGCAGTAGAAATGTAGAGCTATGGTCCTTTCCTACACCCTTCCTGCACATCCCTAGCTGGTTTGACTAATGTTTTCCCCTACTTGCTCCCATTTCATCTCTTTCCTATAACCCTTTTTTCTTTTCTTTATTTAAAATTAGCGTGGGTGTAAGTGGTAATAAACACTGCTAAGAGAGGCTAAGAGGGCTTAGCAGTCTGTTAGCATTGTTTAGCTTCATGCCAAACTGCACAAACCCACTTACAATTGCTTAAAAGTGCTTTAATCACTCTGTCTCCATCAACCCTTGTTCTGCCTAACAAGAAAATAATCAGCACTGCCAAGTCTTGAACCCCGGATGCTGTGCACTATAATCACAATGAGATTCCACTACACCATATGAGTTGTGGGAATCTGTAATGCTTTTACAAACATATCATGCACTATGGTCATTTAACATAAGGGGAAGAATACACATCCCTGGCAAGCCCTAAACCCAAGACCCTGTGCTCTCCAGTCACAGCAGCTACCACTACTCCACATGAGCTGTGAGAATTAAAAATGCTTCAGTAAATATATCATGCAGGATGGTCATCCAACATTAGGGAAAAACCTGTAGAATTAGTACTGTTTTATATATATATAAAATATACACACACGCACACACACAGACACACACACATACATATATATATATATATATATATATATATATATATATATATATATATATATATTAATACATATATATATATATATATATATATATATATATATATATAGAGAGAGAGAGAGAGAGAGATATTCAACCTCTTACTGCAAGACATCTACAAAAAGCCTGACCAAGTGGGGGGATAAAGGGCAGACAATAGTGACATATTTGAAATATGGCTGTTATAAGCTTAAAAGTTTGCTAGAGTACCACGGTTTATTTTAACATATATTTTCTGATAGATTTTAGGTCTGAAACGCAAATGATTGTCATAATTTAGTGATGTCAGTGCTCACATCATCCCAGAGATTTGTCAGAAACCCACAACTGTTATGGAGAACACAACAAAACTATGAGCTACGCATCTGGACAGTGTATAGAAATCTGGACAGTGGAGAGGTATGACTGCAGTCATGTAACAGAAGGGAAAAAACACTGAGAGCTGCTAACCAAGTCACCAATTACCTTCTAAACTACAGTCAGATCAACACAACACCATCCCAAATCAGCTCTGGGGAATTACTCATGCATTTGCAAATATATCTTGCACTACAGGGATGTAACCATAGGGAAAAGCAGACACTGGTGAGAATTTTGAGAACCACAGGAAACCAAAGCAAAAAAGTACCATGAAGATCAAGGACTATTACCTCCTTCAGACTTTAACACAAGTCCATTTATTGAATAACAAGGTACTTTTGTAGAAGATAGCAGCAAACAATCTTGTTGATAAAAAGCAATAAATAGCAGCAAAATAGTCTCTTTCACTGTCAAATGGTGGTAGTAGGAAATAGCAGCAAACAATCTTTCAGATAAGAAATAACAAGTAGCAGCAAAATAATCTCTTAGCACCTCAGCTGAAACAGCCTTTACAGAGTAACTTGTAGTTTAAAAACATAGCTTTTATATAATACAAATGCGAATTAAGAAATTAATTAACTACACCCTTATTGTTTAATACAATTAATTAAGTAAATCTAGAATTTATTTGTTCCAAAAACAGAAATTTGTAAATTGTTAAAATCTCCACCATGTTCCTTATTAAAGTGCTCTGCTATAGTGCTTACAACCTTATTATTTCTAATATCCCTGACATTCTCTTTTATTCTTTCACCCAGACTTCTCTTAGTTTCTCCAATATAAAATATTACATGAACATTTCATAGCATACACAATGCCCACACTTTTACAAGTGTAACTTCCTTTTATTTGGAACATTTTTACCATTTATTTTATCAAATGTAGCTACTATATATTGGCATATTGTGCACTTTCCACAAGTTGTAGTACCTAATTCTGGTATTGTCCCTGTTATTCCATATGTTGGTCTTCTAAAAGTACTATGGACCAAAAAATCCTTGCCTTTGATAGGAAAACTTAAGCTTTACTTCTGTAAGTGATGGAACTTTCATTTTCATTATATTCTAAAAATCTCCCAACAATTTTGTAACTTCTTTGAAAATAATGTATATTTGGACACAAAAAATAAAATTTGCTCTAAATTCAATTATTTTTTTCTTTTATCCTACCTTTATTGTTTTGACTCCTATTTTTAGGGTTTCTATCATTATCTCCAAATATTTTTGTATAGCTATCCAAGACAATTTTTGTCCACCCGCAACCATTTGCATTGCAGTCACAGCAAGATGCCAGTACCCCAGCTGAATTCTAGAGTATAACGACTGTTTGAACAAACCTATCCTGATTGCCAGTCACACACTATAGCTACATATACTGCCCCAAGTTACAGTCTACTAGGAATCTTAAGGTGTTCCAGGACATTTTTCAGTCTGCCCCTACAAACATATACAGCAGATAGACCGCCAGTGGCTGTAGCAGCATGCACAGTTAGATAGAAAAGGATCTATGATGCTCACATCTTCCCTGCTCCCTACGCAGCCCAACAAACATTTACATGCTACACTGCTACACAATCTTGACAGTCTGGTAACAATGGCCAGACATACATAACTCTCAACTGTACAGATTTCCACAGAATGTCCAGGGTGTGGGACCATATTTATGGCCACTGCCTCATAACACTTCTGGGAGTCTGCTAAATCACTGGGATATCAGGAGTGAAGTCACTAAATAATGATATACCATACAACTGAACCTCTTACTGCAAAACATCTAGACAAAGCCTGACATACTTGGGGGACAGGGGGCCGAAAAGAGGGACATATCTTACATAATGGTGTTACAAAGTGAAATAGTTGCTGGTGTTACAGAGTTTGTTATAAGATAACTTTTCTGAAGGATATGAAGTCTGAAACACAAATGGATGTCAACATTTAATGACTTCAATCCACACATTATCCTACTGATTTCACAAAAACAAAAATTGCCTGAGGAACAGACTAAACATAAGAGGCAAACCTCTGGATATTCTGAGGAAATATGGACAGTTGAGATGTATGTCGTAGACATATCATTGTCAGAAGTCAAGTCACACAGAAAATGCATGTCCAGACAAACCCTCTTAATCTAGTAATCTTCTAAGTGTATAACAACAATACTTACAATCTGTACCTAATTCTGGAACTTTGTCCCAGATTTTGTTTGGCTTTCTCCACATTTCTTGTTCTAAGAGGTATTTCCACCTATCTTCTGTGAAGCTGTAGCCCACACACCTCCATAATGTCCTCCTCACAGGCAAGGAAAAGGGGCAAGGCCCACATGAGGGACTTAATTATAGCACTTAATTATAGCACTGTGTTGCTATGGCATTGGCTAATGGAAAGGAAACACAGCTGTTCTGGATGCAATTAGCAAGTGGGAGACACCAATTGGTGCACAGGCCTTCACCTGCTCATGAGCATTACCTACAAAAGGCAAGCTGCTGCCTATGAAAAACAGGTCTGAACCTTTCTACACTAAGACAAACTGTGACTACACATGCCTAAGCATTATTCTGAAAAAACTCTTCAGCGCTATAATAGGTATGTCAATCGATTAAGCATGTAATGAAATGTAGAAGGGGGGATGCAATAATGGGAAAACAATAGGTCTCAACAAAACTTGCTGGACTCACAAGTTGCTGCCCAGCACATATGGCCATTCCTGCTGGTCCTGTCTGCAGTGACATATGACATAGAGCATAGCTCTGGCCTCTGAGTTACCCCAGCAAATGTCAGCTCACCTACAGCTACTACTGGAGTGTCTGTTGTCCAACATTGACTGTGACACTGCTAGGCCAGCTACCTGGGATGTTGTAAATATTCATATGTCACCTGTGAATGCTACTATAATACATATGCATGTCTTACAAATGTAAGAGACCTAATGTGTTATCTTAGTTCCAGTGTACCAAGCAGACATAAATGTCTAAATGTACAGGTTGTTGCATTGCCTTCAAACATAAATGATTACTAGATTGTTTATAATTACTAAGTTGAAATTGGAAAAGTGTTAAACTGTGTTATAACTTCCAGTGCTACACACACATCAGACGGATATGTACACCTGACACAGAGAAGTATGATACTTGCTGTTAGCCTGTGCTCTTAGCCTATGAAAAGAAGGCAGATGAGAAACACTGATGTAATATGACATAACACAGCACTGATGTGGATTATTACTTCCAGAGCTGTCACACACAAACAGCTTTGCATGTTGTATAGGAACTAGGCAAATGTGACATTGTTTACATATATATGGCAATATGGTATATCTGTCTGATGTTTTTGTGGTCTGCATTGCTCTGGGTATCAGTCATCTCTGCATGTAATTTAGATTTGAAGTTCAGTATTTAAGCTTTGATGACTTGTATTTTGTATGTTATTGTAGTACATATTATACATATTCTGTTCTGTTGTACTTTTAACAGTTCTTGGCTAGGGTCTGTTAACAAAGGTTACCAAAGAATTCCTTTGAAACGTGAATCATAGAAGTTAAGTTGTGTGCACAGCTGAAGCATAGCATTTCTCTCTTAATTACAAATATCTGTAGTTAGCTGAAGTGTTTCTGTGTTGTGCAGTGCTCTGAGTATCAGTCATTTCTACATTTAATATTGATTTGAAGCTCTTTTGTTAAGCTTTGGTGACACATATTTTGTATAGTATTGCAATATTGCATTTGATTTGTCACAAGTTTTCTGTTCTGTTGGGAGTTGTAAGGGTCCCCCCTTGTTGTGTTCAAGTATTTTTTGGCATGTGACCTGGCCGCCCCTACTACACATCTCAATTTGAACACACCTCCCAGTTGTATCTCATCAGCTTATCCTACTGTGTCTACAGATATTATTATGGAGGAATGACCCCAACTCACCCCACCCCCTTTGTTTCTCAATCAGACATGTGTTTCACCCCTTCCCATGTAACCTATAAACAAAAAACATGTTACTGTATTTATGTCTATTCCAACCATGTTACCTCAATTTGCTGTCGCTGCCTGTTGTTACAATGACTCAATTGCACATATTCTGCTATATGTATTAATACTTGTCAGTAGCCTGATGTAATTCTGTTATGCTAAGGCTGTGCACTTAAGCACATGGGCTTCAGGCCAGTTTTACATGAAGTAGGTTTGTGGCCTGCACTTTTGTGGGAGGTGAGGCTACATTATGCCCTTCTGAGCTACAACATGCTAGTGGAAGGCTTATTGTGACTGCTCATTTGAACTGCATTTGTCTGACATTGGTACACCTTGTTTGCTGTAGCATTCACTACATCCTGACCTGCTGAATATAGCTTTGACTCTATAACCTGGACACTAATCCAGGCCACCTTTTATTGGATAGGGTTCCCCTGCACCCTAGTGGCAGGAGTTTGCAGTTATAAGTTGTGTGACTGAAGAATGCTGGAACAGAGCTCTGTTCTGAGCTTTACTACTGGTTAACTGGTTAATCCATTGAAATTGGTTTGCTTTTGTTTGCTATTGTCATATTTAAGGGTGTATCTGTTCACATGTGTTACACACTGACCTAAACAGATTTTAAATATCTTTAGCATAGTCTGGTTACAGGCTTTGTTGCAGTCACATCTGTTTGTGTGATTCTTGTGTTTCCTGCTGCACCATCTAGTGTTGTCCAGGGCCTGCCTGCACTTACTGGAGTAGGTGAACTGGTTGGCACTGGTCTGCCATAGGACGTTGAGCTAAGAGCTCAGTGACAAGGGTTGATTGGTCACTCCCGGTGTTCCTATTTTACTGTCAGTGTTGTGGTATTTAAACCCAGCATGTGCATGGCTTTGTGCCTTTGTGCAGTTTTAACATTTTGAGAGGTATCCCAGTTGCATGTCTTTCCCTTACTTGCACTCCTATGTGAGTGAGGCTGTCACATGCAGGTACTGACTTGATGTGATCCAGCCATAATCACACATATAGGTGCTATCCTCAGATAGTACCCACTCCACTATCCCTAGGAACACAATATGTGAAACATGCAATCACATTAAGAGCCTGGAATCCTTGCTGTCTCAGTCATATGATAGTACATGATTAACAGACCACAATGCTTTGCCAGAAATGGCCTTCATCTGTCTCCCCTGGGCTTTAGGCTTCTGGCAAAGGCACTTGCATTCCCCATAGTGCCTTTTGTATGCAAAGTCATTGGCAGAACATTGCCAGCATGAAAGCTTATAATAAATGAAATGTAAAGGTAATGTTGCTAACTGCTAGGAGTCTTAGCATGAAACTAATGTCATTGCAAGCGTACCTTGTCCTGGAGGATGCTGACATGTGTGCAGTCACTGAAAACTGGTTTGAAGCTGTGGAGAGGACACTAACCTTGCCAGGTTACTCATCCTACCATACTTTTAGACCCCAAATGGAGGGCTGCAAAGCCAAAGGAGGTGGAGTTTTAAACTTTATCATACACATACACACCTCCAGGCTGGTCAAACACTACGACACATGGGAGACATCCCAAATGCAGTTAACTGTTGACAAAACACCTATTCAAATCATAGCTAGCTGCAGACCTCCAACCATGACTCAGGATATCTACTACACCTATCTGAGCTTGCTTGAATCTGTCAAGATTCAACCCTCTACCCTGCTCCTGGGTGACTTTAACTATCCAACCATAGTGTGCATGATCTGTTCTACCTGAACATGAATGCACAGAGATTCCTCAGCTTTGTCAATGCCAATTCATTGGATCAGCTGACCAACACCCATATGACAGGTGGAAATATCCTGTACCTGGTCCTAACCAACATGACTAGCTACTGTAGCACTCCTACACTGTCATCCTCCTTGGTAATATCTGACCAAATAGCCAACACTTTTGAGGTTACCATCTCCCCTGCCCACCCCCCTTGTCAGGGTCAAACAAAAAACACTTTACAAAACTGATTATAAATCTTCTCAGAGCAGATATAAGTAGCTTTACAGCCACTGTCCCATCAGTTGGAACTAGCAGTAGTGTCCAAGCCTATACCACAATACTATATGAGCACCTACATAGCTGTCTGGACTCAGGAATACTTGACAGGACAAAATCATCTCCCTTAAGGTATGGTAAACCTCTGTGGTGGACAGCAGCAATACACAAATTCCATAATAGGTGGAAATAATTGCTGGACAGGGCCAAGAAGGAACAGGTGCCAAACTGGAAGCAGTATCACCTTTGTCTGAACAAGCAAATAAGGTCACAGGTGAATTACCCTAAGGCTAATGTTGAGTGCAAATTGGACACATCCAATTAGGCCAACCACAAGGCCTTCCTCACATATGTCTGCAATCTCAGAGGCAACACCCAAATATGCTCTGTAGTGGTGGTCAATAACACCACATACATATATGGCATAGATATAGCCAACCTGATGCAGACAGGTTAAGTGTAAACATCATCCCCCTGTCCCCCCATCAGTACACATGGACATGCACAGCATGTGCCCCCCTCCCCTCATCAACAGGAAGCAGGTCCATAATGCCCTTTCAAGGGCAATAAACTGAAGTCTCCATGGGGCCTGATACCATCCCTGGCTGCATCCTACATGATCTCAGGCAGAGCTCTCAGATCCATTACACACTGTAGTCAACCAAAATTTGAGTACCAGTGTCATCTCATCTGCACAGAGGACAGCTACTGTCATCCCGCTACACAAAGGTGGAGCAATCCATTGACCCATCCAATCATATGCACATCAGCCTAATTAGCCTGATCTTCAAGGGGCATGGAAGGCATTATCATGGACCTTATAAACAGGGACATCGGCAACCTCAAAATGTTTGAGCCCCACAGTGTGGTATTGTCAAATGGAGATCAGGCCTGTTAAACCTGGTCGACGTCTTTGAAGTGGTCAACAAACACAAGGATGAGAGGAAGAAGATGCACACTGCCTACCTTCACCTAGCCTAAACCTCTGACAATAATCCCCAGTCTGCCATGATACATAAGCTTACACAGCTAGGCATCAACCTGTATGTTACCAGATGGGTAGCTAACTGGCTCAATGATAGTACCCACTTGGTAAAAGTAGTGGATGCCACCCCTAGTAGTAGACTCTTACAGAGCAGTGTACCCCAAGAATCAGTCTGAGGGCCTCTACTGTTTGGGATATACGTTTCTGAGGTTCAAGACAAAACCAGTGGTCTGTGGCTGATCAGGTTTACAGATGACTGCAAGCTGGCCACTGTCTTACATTCCCCTACTGATGTGAGTATCCTCCAAGAGGCCCTCACCCAGATTAATGATTGGTGCAAGCAGCATTGTCTCACACTGAATGCCAGGAGATGCATCATTTTCCCTGTTGTGATAGATGTCATCCACACTAATTATGACAGTAATAACAATGTACTGAGCATGCAGTCAGGTGTGAGGTGACTTGTGCACCAAGGCTGATAGCAACCTGACAGTTTCCCACCATGTTGGCACCACTGTACGGAAGGCTGTCTACATGGCCCACCTCACAAAAATGGGTATGTCATCCAAGAACCAGGAGGTCACAACATCCCTGTACCCCATCCCTATCAGACCCATTACTGAGTACAGTGTCTCCTTTGGCATTTACCTTGCCAAGTAAATGCAGCAGTTGCAGAGACCACAGAGGTTCCTGACCAGGCAAATCCAGGGTCTGCAACACCTATACAGATAGGCTGAAAGCCCTGTCCCTGTACTCAGTCTTATACAGACTGATCATAGGCGACCTGTGTCTGGCATACAAAGCCATTTCCAAACCAGCCTCGATGGCATTTCTGCATATCCATAAGACAAACCCTGATCATGCAACACACACGCACAAGGCCCTTACCTGGTCTGTGACATGAATAGTATTTGTTGGCAGGATAGTTTAGTGTCCTACAGAATACACTGTCTGTAAAATAAACTCCCTCCCCATGTCTAGCAGAGTACCTCTACAACTCTCATGAAGAAGAAGCTGGACGACTGCATGGAAAACAGAAAAGATACCCCTAGGATCCCCATGTGTGTCAGAGCTGGACAGGGGAAACAGGTGCTGACTTTGAAGGGACATGCGCAAAAGTCTGGGCTAGGCTTATGAGGGCATCTGGGCTAATAGCCTTGTATCATCCTATGAACTTATGCACCTAGTACTTTACATGTCTCCTGTATGTATTGCAGATTGTCTTACAATGTTGTCTGAAATGAATCCCTGCGAGTCTGAACTGTGTAGGCACTGCACTGATAGAGTATTCTCTTGTTCCTTCATTATGTATTATCACATATTGTTAAACCTTGTCATTGTGTCTGGTCTGTATAGCAGTAAGTCAGCTCTTACAGTACTTGCATATGCACTTGGTGACACTGTATAGCTCACTCCAATAGCCTTGGTCTTAGTCACACTTACCGTTTTGCTAATAGGCCTATCACACAGTAGGATTTGGCAACAGTGAAACACGAAGAACATCTGAAGCCTGCAACATTGAATGTAAGGTAAGCTGGAGTTAATACTAATGCTGAAACTTTTGTTTATGCTAAAAGTTTTAGCATTTGAGTTGAGTTGTGTGTATTTGTGTGTGTGTGTGTGTGTGTGTGTGTGTGTGTGTGTGTGTGTGTGTGTGTGTGTGTGTGTGTGTGTGTGTGTGTGTGTGTGTGTGTGTGTGTGTGTGTGTGCATGTGTGTGCATGTGTATGCATGTGTATATCAGCAAACATTATACTGCAGGGTATTAATTTACATATGTTGTGTTCCCCTTGCAGGTGAACATGAGGGTTGGTGTCTCTCCCCCTCACAGCCTGATGTCAGTGTCTTAACAAACTCTGATGATGATGGTGGTCATAGTGAGGCACAGGTGGGGTTGTCGGTGGCTGAATCTGTGCCATTGGTTGGTATCCCATTTTCACCCACAATGTCCCTGCACACATTCAGCATGCCCACAGATAATGCACAATTGCAGTGTGGTGGCATGAAACAGGCTAGTGTGGTGACTATGGCAGGTGTGAGTGTAGACACTGGCCATAGCCAGAGAACAGGCAAGGTCGCACACAGGCAGAAGGACAGGGGTGCTCAACGGAGGACTGCTGCCCATCAAGACCCTGTTGCAAGTGTCACAGCAGGTGTCAGCAGATGCATGGTATGGTCTGTCATGAAGGCACAGGCATGTACTGACCACAACACCAGACAGATGCTCAGTCATGAATGCAGTGCTTCCTGCCATGTGTGATGACCTCCACGGCATTTGTGATGCCATGCATCATTTTGCCGATGTCATAGATAGACGGTGGGGTGAGCCATTGTCACTGCTTGTCCGTCCAATGTCTGTGCTTGAGCATGTGGTGGGAATAGGGCATCAGCCATGTGGATGTAGGTCAGCAACACGATCAGCTGAGAGCCCACATGGCCATGCGCATTCCCTTAGTGGCAGTACTACCAGCACTACCAAAGGAAGGGTGCTGCCCACACCACACCAGAGCAGGCCATGGGAACTTGGTCCTGGCCAGTCCCATCAGGGATGTGGATCTAGCAGACAGCAGTCACTATTGAGGAGACATACTGCGTCTGGCCTTGGGCCTGGTGGTGCCAGAGAGACTCCTGGCAAAACCATTACTTTACCCTGCAAACACTTTTACCCACACATTTGCCAGAACTGAGAATAGAACCCCTGCCTATCTAGTTATTTGTACTTACTGTTACATAGTTATTGCATGCACCATGGAGCTTATAGGGCTGAGGGCTGTCCAAAGATACTTCTAAGGGGAATGACATCTGCAGGACTGCTAAAGTAGGGCACTGAGAAGTATACTGGGTGGGAATGGCCTAAAACTGTTTCACCTACAAACAAACAAACACATTTAACAGGACTGAGATTAGAACCCCTACCTATATAGTAATTTGTATTAGAGTGTATCACAGTTGTTGTACATGATACAGAGCTTACAGGGCTGACAAGTGTCCAAAGGTACTTCTAAGGTGAATGGCATCAACAGATCTTATGAAGTAAGGCAATGGGAAGTGTACTGAATGAGAACGACCTCTTAATACTTAAACCTACAGACACACACACACACACACACACACACACACACACACACACACACACACACACACACACAGGCAGGTGATGTGATATTACAACCCACACCTCAGTACTATTACACAATGGAGCTCATCTTCGTGCTGGCACGTGCAACTGATTATGACCAGTATGCCACTGTTCACAGCAGGACATCACTCTATGCCATTCAGGGTATCCTTGTGTATGACTCACTCTCTGTGTGTCTCCCTGTGTCTCTCTCTCTCTATCACTGTCTGTCTGTCTCTTCACCATGCATGTGTGTGTATATGATTGACATATTGTTATTTGTTGCTCATATATATGTCTGTGTGTCACACAGAACAGATGCAGATATATCACATATTGGCCACTTACAGCTAGCTGAGGGTAATCTTGGCTGATGTGTGTGTGTATAGACAGTTAAGGTGTACCTATGTGTGTATGGAAAGACATATATAAACAATATAGTTATATAGTCCGATGTGGGTTCCGACATGATCTGTAATTCTTTAAGTGTAGGAGCATGCCCAGTATAACCTTCTAGAGTAAGAGTGGGACTCCATTCCAGAGATAATTGTACTCTGGTCCAGGGTTTTGTGTGCTACAGCCATACCTCTCAAAAGTAAACAGGAAATTGATAGAGTTATAGGGCTTGTTTTACTAGACCTTTTTTGACATATCTGACATCTGACACTGAAATGTATTGTGTCATTGCCTAGTGACAGAAATCCTCAGATCATCACAGTGCTTTACCAGAGAAATACAAGATGAATGATGCACAGACCAATATTATGAGCCAAACTATAGACATTCTTGCCCAATCCAGCCAGTTGAGAGGTGTGGCTACAGCTGATTGACTGCTGAAGCTGTGTAAACAGTCCAGCACCTTGGTGATATACTGGTTGGGGATCTTCTGCTTGTGTGGTGTTCTTCTTACCTGAAAAGTCATATCCTGATGTGGACCTCTCAGCTGTACAGTTTTTTGCAGATTGTCCAGATGTTTGTCTAGAAGTTTCGTCCAATCTACATAAACTTGTGTTTTTATGGCAAGTTAGTTGCAAATAATTAAAGACTGAAGTTAGAAAATAATGACAAACATTAGTGTTTCAGACTTCATAACCTTCAGAGAATTCCAGATAATGCAAAGCTCGTTATTCTAGCAACTTTCTCAGTTTGTAAGAGCAATATTTACAGCATGTGCCTATCATTGGGCCTTTGTCCCAGTTTTAGTTATGATCTTGTCCAAATGTCTTGCTGTCAGAGGTTGAGAGGTATGGGTGTGGGTACAGAGTGCATTCTACTGAGCAGAAATGTCCATTATATGTGTGGTATATTCTGCATAGCACTGTGATTTCCAGGTATGTCAGTGGCAGAGCAGTACACACTAATGTGGTGAACCACTGATAGACAGTTGTGTATAGGTTGATAGGTTGATATGACATTAGTAGGCTATTGGTCCTGAAGCTGTTATAACCCATGCAGATGAGAGTGTAGCCCATGTTAAGATATGCCAGCATCCAGAGCCCCTGTCCAGCAGGGACACAGGTGGAATCACAGGAATGTGTTTTCTGTTTCCCATGCACTTATACAGGGACCATGTCACTAGGGGTATTGAGGCACTTAGCTTGAAGTGGACAGGGAGTATATTCCACATATGGGGGAGTGTGTGGGACACATATCTGTCACATCAACAAGTTGTAATGATATCACAGACCAGGTTGATGCTGCACTTACAGGTTGATCGAGTGGGCCTTGACTTCCAGATGTGCAACAGTCCCATCAAGGCAGGGTTTGGATTGCTTTGTATGCCAGAATGGGGTTACCTCTGCAGAGTGTGTATGGAATGGATTAGAGGGACAGTGCTGTAGGGTATGTGTTTGTGGTCCTGCATTCTCCCAGTGGGGAACCTCTGTGGTCTCTCCAGCTGCTGCATGTGCTTTGTGAGGTAAATGCCGAAGGATGCATTGAACAAAATAATTGACCTCATAAGGTTAGCATACATGGTGCTTATGACCTCTTTGTCCCTGGATGGGATACCCTTACATTTGAGTTGTCCCATCTATGAAGCTTTCTGTACAATGGGAGCAACATGGTGCTCAGACATCAGGTTGCTATCAACCTGGGTGGCCAAATGCCTCACTACTGATTGTGTATGTAGGACATTGTTGTTACTGTGATACTATATGGGGACATCAGTCTCCCCAAAGAGGATGATGATGCATCTGCAGGCATTCAGCTTGAGGCCATGTTTCTGGCATCAGGCATTTGTTTTGGTGAGACCCTCTTGTAGGACGTCCACATCACCTTGGGTATTGATGACTGTTCCTAGCTTGCAGTCATCTGCCAACTTAGTCAGCCATGGGCCAGTGTTTTTGGCCTGCACCTCAGGATAGTATATCCTGTATACCAGAGGCCCCCTGACTGATCCCTGGGGTATGCTACTCATTACAGGTGTACTGTTTGAGCTGGCTACCCCTATTATGAATATGTGGATACTATCAATGAACCTGTTTGATACCCATCTGGTAACATATGGATTGCTACATAGTTGACCGTGTTCATGTACTATGGGCAAGTAGGAAAGGGTGTGTAAGGCCTTGGCCAGGTCCCGGTGGCAGGAGTGCACCATCTTTCCCACATCCATGCCTTTGTTGGCTGCCTCAACAAAGTCATCCAGAGTTCATTGACATACCTCCCCCTGAGGATGTCAGACTGTGTAGGGTAATGTATTTGGATTTTGCCAAAGTGCCTGTTAATGTGATCCATGATAATCCATTGCATGGCCTTGTGGATGAGGCTAGTTAGGTTGATGGGTCTTTCATTTCCTGGATCGGTGAACACTCCACCTTGGTGTAAAGGGATGACAGTGGGTGTCCGCCACTTGGCTGTGACATAGACAGTACTCAGGCTTTGGGTGTGTAGGTTGCGTAATGATGCTGCCATTTCATGCCTGGGTTCATGTAGTTTGCAGCCTGGGATGTATTCAGGTCCCATGGGACTGTCCTCTTGACTTTGAGAGGGCAGTGATGCCCTGCTCCCTAGTGATAAGGGTTGGGTGTTCAGGTACTGGGGATGTCCTGATTTCCTCATAGGGGGGTGGAGGGGAGACATTTCCACTGAATCTGTCAGCCAGTGGAGTGGCTATATCTACAGCATTTGTGTATATGGTTTCCTTGACCACCTGTTCTGCACAAATCTTGGAGCTTCTTTTGGGAAATCAGACATATGTGAGGAAGGCCTTATGACTGTCTGTCTCAGATGTGAACAATTTGGACTCAGAGTTGCCTTTAGTGGATTTCACTGGTGTTCTTATTTGTTTGTTCAGGGTAAGGAATGATTACTTCCAATTGTGCACCTGCTCCTTCTCGGTCCTGCACAGCAATGTTACACTTTTGTTATATAGTTCCTTTATTGCAGATGTTTGCGGACAGGATTACTCTCCCTTGCAGATGGTGATGTTGTTCTGTCAAGTATTCTTGATTCTGTGCATCTCTATCTATATGCTGGCATGCTAGTTTTGTGTACATTTTGAAGTTGGTGCCTGTTCCTCTAGTGGGGTAGGTGGCTGTTCAGCTGTTTATACCATCCCTCTGGTGGTTGTGATCAGCTTGTGTGAAATTTTCCTTTTACCAAGTCTAGAGGTGAATCAGGAGAGATGGTAATATGACATGTGACCACTTTTCTGTCAGATCTTGCCAGGGAGTATGATACCATAGGGGGTGCTGCAGTGGTTGATCATGTTGGTTATTGCCAAGTCCGACATAGATATCACATCTTCTGGGAGTATCAAGTGTCTGTCCTAAGGATGTAGCATTGATGAGATGGGAGCATCTCTGTGCATTTCTGTTCTAGCATGGATGGATTCCCAATCAATGTTTGGGTGATATACGTCAGCCAGGATCAGTGTGATGGGTGGAATCTTGATAGATTTGTAGAGGGCCAGACATGTGGGTTGGGTGTCATGAATCAGATATGTTGGCCTGTAGCTACGTATAATTTGCACAGGAGTCTTGTCGACAGTTGACTGCACTTGGAGTGTCTTGTATGTGTTAGGCTGTTTGACCATCCTGGAGGTGTGTATCTGTCTAATATATATTTATACTCCACCTCCTTTGGCTTTGCTGCCCACATTTTGGGGTCTAGCTGTCAGATAGGATGGGTAATCAGGTAAGGATGGGATTCTCACTGCAACTGTGGGCCAGATTTCTGTGAGTGCACAAATGTCACCATCTTCCAGGGTTACGACTGCTTGCAATGAGTGCATTTTCCTATTTAGACTCCTAGCATTTAGCGGCATGGCCTCTAATTTGCATTTTTTGAGTGTTTTATACTGGAAGTATAGACCCCATGCATCCCCCCTACAAAGGCACTATGGGGGAGGCAAGGACCTTTGCCAGAGGCCTGAATACCAAGTGAGACAGATACAGACCATCTCTAGCAAGGCAGCATGGTCTGTCGATCATATGTTTCCAGGCTGCCAGGCAATGGATCCCTCTGGGATGACACCAGTAAGGGAGCCAAGTGTTACTGACAGCCATTTTCTGTTTGTATTGAGCCATCATTCTGACTGCAGTGGTGGTGCTGCGGTAGCATTGTCGCCTCACAGTAAGACTTTGTCCTGTTCGATTCTCAGCTAAAGCGTCTTCTGTGTGGAGACATGCGTGAATGGGCATACCTTCATTGGACATTCAGAGCTGGCATCTCGGCACGTAAAAATCTACTGCCAATCATTAGCGGACCGGAGTTCCACTGTGGCAACCCCTAACCGGGAAAAGCCGAAAGACACAACAATTGAGCCATCATTCTAGGTGATGGCAGACTGCTGCTTAAGGCTAGGGACATACCTGCATGAGACACATATTCAGCAAGCTGAATCATGTCTGTCTTCCTATAGTCCAGGGTGGTACATCTGACATCGTTCCCACCGCCATGAACGAGGCTGGAGTGATACCTGTACCTGTTGTGGGTTGACTTGAGTGCATGTGTGATATGGCAGATTATGGCAGCTGACAAACAATTGACCGTGACTTTCTCCTTATCCTGCCTGGTGAGAGGCACATCTGTGTGTCACCCAGTGGGCTCTTCTATGAGTAATATGCTGGGTGTATGGTAAGGTCTGAGTGTTTGCAAGACACTGGAGTGTGGGCTTTGAATGGTCTGTGGTGTGCAGGTTTGTGGAGTTTTCATGTGTTTTTGCCTCTGAGATGTCCTTTGTTTGGGTTTTTGTTTTGTTGCAGACCTCCACTTACATGGGTGTGTGTTGTGTATTTAGAGGTGATGTTTACTGACTCCATACACTACATGGCATCTATGTTACTGCACAATTTGTTCTGATGTACACATTCTCCATTTGTCTGGCCAATGGTTTCCCTTTCCCTTATGTGTGTCTCTTTGCCCTTCTGTAGTCCAGTCACAGGCTTTGCCCACAGTGGCTGCTGTTATGTAGTTGTAATTCTGGTGTGAGCGGGGTAAATGCCGTAAAATTGCACACAAGGTTATGGACTTCACATCTCTGAGTGTACCCATTTAGCAGGTTGTCCATCATTGCACCACGGCATTTGCTGTGGTCCTCAGACGGTTTGTGTTACTATATGTTATTATGTGGCTACATGTTAGCCTAGCTGTCAAACCATCACAGACTAACATCTGGACAAGCTCATATATTACAGTCAGACAAAGGTCCACACATGAGGACAGGGTGCTAATAGTGTTCTGCCAAACATAGACAGTTGGGAGACTGGTTTGGTATTTGCTTGCTTTCTCCTATGGGTATGAATTCTGTTTCTCCACTGTCTGCCACTGATGTTTTGACATGACCCATTCTTGTTTTGCAAATAGTTGGCAGGTGAGTGCAATGTTAGGACAAGCTGAACAGATATACAAGGCATACTTGTGATCCTTCTGTGACAACCTATCATTCCAGGGTTATGGATGTTGAGCCAATGACATATTGTCAGTGCTGACACAGGAACTTGGCAGCCTTTTATACACTGGCAGTACAGTGACCTTCAGGTACCTGCCGTCCTACTAGGCACCATACCTCCCGACTATTTAGAGCCAGACATCTGGACAAAGCCATAAGTAATTTGGATACAAAGGCCTACATATAGGGACCATTGCTAACTATTGACCTTGCAACCCTAGAAAGGTGATATAACAATGGGTTTTGCATTAGCATGCATTTTCCTAAAGGGTATGAAGTCTGATACTACAATCTGTCATTATTTTCTGACTTTAGTCTTTCGTGATTTGTCATTGATTTGCCAGAAAACCACAATTTCATAATAAACAGACTATGAATATGATGTAAACCTCTGGACATTCTACAAACGTCTGTACAGTTGAGAGGTATGCTTGGCAATGTGTAGGTTACTCTGAGCTATGTACTATCCATATGTGTGGCCCCCTGTCCCTGACTTGTCCAGCTTTCCTGCAGTAACCGATATTGACATCTGGACAGTGTGTACAACTCCTACCATAGGTGTATTTAACATGCAAAATAGTTGGCACTGCAGTTCTTGGAACATGGACACTCTCAACCACAGTACTGTACCTAGGCCACTAAGACACGATAACCATGAGTAAGTGCAGGCCACATACTGAGAGTATTAACCACAAATATATATAGCTCATTGACCCCTGCATATTGTGGACTTGCAACAAGTTATCAAGTTGATTGGGACAGCCCTGGAAATGTGTGCTCTACTGCTAATACCCTACAAACATTAATGCTATGGTATTTCTATGGAAACATGGGTGTGGGGGGCACACTTGTCAACTGTCCACATTTGCACAGACTGTGATGATGTTCCCTTTACATTTTGGTTCCATTTAGCATAGTATTGTGCCTGTCTTGGAGAATACAGGCATATCACTAAAGACCACAGGTTAGATTGTAATGGCAGACATTTGGGTTTCAGACTTCTTATCCTTCAGAACCTTACTGCAACTGCAAGACCTGCTGTGATATCACTGTGTAAGTCTGTATGGGAATATTTCATCATTGTCCCCATTTGTGGGCCTTTGCCAGACATTTCTTTATGGTTTTCCAAGACTGACTTGCTGGGTGTGGCTGAGGGGTGAGTATGGGACCCTCATATTGTCATCCATGCATGTAACCTTTGACCCCTCCCAGTTAGTTAGCCCCCCCCCTCCCATATACTGCAGTGAAATTTGCCACCTAGGGTACTACTACATACTCTGGGGAAGCCAGTATTGGGCGGACATTTCCTGTTGTCCCACACAGCTGTCGGTTGTCTGCTGCTATCCTGGTAGGCCACCCCATTCCCTTGCATGCATGTAGTGATACCATAGTTATGCTACCATAACGTACTACTCCATTCATTTATTGTTAAGAAGACTGACTTACCTTGTGCCTGCGGCAGTTTTGAGGATGGTGCTTGAGGGCTGTCTCTGGATGCACGCAGTAGACAGCCTATACGTGGTAAGATACAGGTAGTGTGATGTGTGTGGCATCCATTTTACTGTGTGTGTGTGTGTGTGTGTGTGTGTGTGTGTGTGTGTGTGTGTGTGTGTGTGTGTGTGTGTGTGTGTGTGTGTGTGTGTGTGTGTGTGTGTGAGTCAGCGAGAGGTGCCAGTCCCTGTGTCCCTACAGTGTCAGTGTATGTGCTATGCATTGCCTCTTTGCCAAGGCCTGGGCATACTAGGCACGCCTTCATCTGCCTACAGGAGCAGGCTCAGGGTGTTCCTCCTCCAAGTCCCCCTGTGCCTGTGAGGACCTTGGCCATGGTGGGTGGCTTTGTGACCCTTCCCTATGATGTTCCTGCCACAGCTGTTTCCACATGATCACATTGTGTAGCATAGCACATACTATGAACATGTGTGCACATGTGGCTGGAGAGTACTGCAGGGCTCCACCAGATATGCTGAGGCAGCGGAACCCTGACCTGAGCATCCCAAACACATGCTCTACAATGTTTCTGGTTTGTGCATGTGCCTCATTATGGCATTCTTCAGTGGGTGTGTATGCATTTCTGATGGGTGTCATCATCCACGGCTCCAGTGCATAGCCAGCATCCCACACCAAATGGCCATATGGGGTGTCCTCCCCTGGCAAATGCCTAGCAAAGCTGTGAGACATGCCAGATGTGGGAGTTGTGATAACAACCAGGGCTGCCGGCACACACATTCATGATAATGCCCTGGGCATTGCACATGACCTGGCAGTTGATGGAGTGATAGCCCTTGTGGTTGACATAGACTCTAACCTCTTCACTGGGTGGTGCTTTGATGTGGATGTGCATGCAGTCTATGCCACCCAGTACCTCTAGGTAGTCTGCTACATGGTAGAAGAGATGCATATTGCTGGTCCTCTCCTCAGGGGTGCTGGGGAAATATATTTGCATACCGGCATATGTTTGCATGACATCCAGGAACTGACGGAGTACCCTGGATGCAGATGCCTGTGAGACCTCTATGATGTCCCCAGTAGGTCTTTGGAAGGTACTTGTAGCTAGTATTCTTAAGGCTACACATACATTGGTTTCAAATAGGTTGGGTTCCTCTCTGTTGGCTCTGGGTCTGAGTTGAGGCTGGCACAGCTCGATGAGTTGCTGAAGAATGTCCCAGTCCACCCTGTAGCACTCTAGTATCTCCAGATCATGTAGTCCCTGGTAGGTTACCCTGGGTCTGAACACTCTTCTCCTTCTCCTCAGTCTGGGATGGTTGTCAGCATTATCCTCCTCACCGACCTCAGTCTCTAGCACATACTGATGTATCAAAGCAACAGCAGCCCCTAACTTTTTGTCAGTTAAAATTCCCAACTGTGTACACCAATGGTGCAGGCTTTGTGGGAAAAAAAACAGACTGAAAGGTGTTTGCATACTCTATACTGCTGTGCTGCAAATGCTGCCTGTGTGATTGGCTGACTATGATTCATTCCATCTGCCAGCTGTATTATTGAGGGGGTTTCAATGGGTCACTGTGACTAGGAGAGGCCATTTTAGTGATTTGTAGGTCATTTCCTTTATACTGCAATTTCCCCCCTTTTTTTTTTTGCTCTGTAGCCCCACAGCACACCGCGCAAACTGTTTTAGCAAGTGTAAACATTGCTGAGCAGAAAAGGCCCCCCCATGAACATGAACGCGCTCCTCAGTTCTTCAAATAGCTAAACACAGCTAAGCAGCCTCAGACACACCCCTGCTTAGCTGTGCTGCAGAGCTCCAATGTGCTTACATCAAGCATGACACACCCCCTTTTCATGTCAGCTGCTTCTCCTGCTTACATCGCTGCATTATAGTTCCAACACAGTTAGGTGCATGCAGACATGGTCTCCCATTATGCTATTCAATAAATTTTGCTCATTTGCATATCACACTGTCTTTGACCCTAGTTACAGCACTATTCCGGAGCCTATGTCCTTAGCTTCTACTGTTACCTGTTGTTGTTATGAGTCTGCCTGCTGCCCCTTATAATGGCAAAATTCATCTTTCACATACAATTGTCTTTTTACATTTTTTGTATTTTCTGCACGATCTCTTTTGCGCGCCTCTGCTCTCCACTTAAATGGCTGAAATTGGCCAAAAAAAAACCCTTTGATTTTTATAATTTTTAAATGGTTTTGCATGCCAATGGCCATATTTTGGCCATTAGCATGACTAATACTCATAATACATGCTTTACTTTTAGCTGTCAAGCCCCCGTTTTGATTTTTGCAGAAATGTATACTGTTAGTAACCGAATACATTTCTGCAGCGGACACGGCTCTAACACGGATGCCTGTTTGCTTGCTGAATTGCTAATTCACCTCATTTGCATAGTTTTCACCAGAAAATGAGGTGATTAGCATTATTCCATGGTGTCCATGTTAGAATAGTGCTGGAAGGCTCATGCACACCCCCAGCCTTGTTTACTGGATTGCTCGGCAGCCATATCCCATGCTAGGGCTGCTACACTATTCATACATGCAGATTCGCTCCGTGTAAGCTTTATTGAATCCTGGGGCTAGTGTTTAGAGGATGAAAATGCAGTGATTTCATTAAATGTTAATAAAGGATTGTTTTTATAACTTCAGAAGTGGTGTCTCCTTTCATCTGGTGCCTCCAAGTGCTCTTTTTTTACAGTTTTAATACCCTACACTGTTCTGAATGTATTTATAATGATGACTCATATTCTGACCCAAAATAAACTGTGAATATACTTGAAAACAAATTTAATGCAGACCTCTCTCATAATATTTCTAGTCAAAGTTCTGTGATTAATCCCATAACTCCCACCTAATTATCTCTAAAGATCATTTACTGACAGTTCTAACCAAGAACAAAAATACGCTCACCATAGAACCTGACAATATACCAGGTTAGTTAATTAATAATGTTAAACCTGCCCTTGCAGACACACTCTTTAAAGTTTTTAACCTAAGTTTAGCTACTGGTTTTATGCCTGATTAGTGCACTGCAGTGGTGATGCCATCCATAATGATGGCTTTACAGCTGACCGACGTAATTATAGTCCTATCAGCCTTATAATATGTTCCATGGCTTTGAAGATAAGGATTGTAATGGACCTCATAATTAATATATATATATTATTAAACATACAAAGTTATTGGAAAGATCCCAAAGATACCTGAGCAAAAAGATTATAGGTCTTTAGTCCATGAGTGACCAAGACACCCTCAAAGCCATATCCCTTCATTCAGTGTCATACACACACCTAAAGGGAGCTCTCTCTCTCTCTCTGTCTCTCTGTCTCTCTCTTGTTGTACTTACTATTAGAGATTATCCTGGATCTCCTGCATCTCTTAAAGGCCATTATCTCCACTAATACTAGAACAAGGGAACTTAATCTTCATCACTTGATAAATAAAACATGGTGGAGGGGCAGGTTTCTAATCCAGTGCCTCCTTAACCTATGGAATAAATGTACCCTGCCTGTTAAGCAGTCTGACTCAATATCTTTCTTTAATCGTAGCCTAGGTGACTGGATCGGTAGGCACACATTTATTCCAGAATTGGGTGGCATGGCCCTCCTGGAGAAAGACAGCTCAGACTGTAGGGGGGGGGGGGTACTGGCAAGGCATGAATGATGATATAACTTAGTGGCCTTGGAATATCTATGAAATCCATGAATGTGCAAAGTTTTTAAACTTACTGTTATACTGTGTGTAGACCTATCAACACCACAGATTATTTTTTAAGGTTTTCATATCAGTCTTTGTCAGTATTCACTGCTCCTGTAATATAACAGTTTTTGAGTTGGTCTATGTGGTTCTTATATACCTGCGTTAAATGTCAGTATAAAAATCACATTTGCATTATGAAGTGTCAACTCTCAAAGATTATTCTTCACAATTGTTTTTTATGTCCTAGCTGTTATTCTAGGGTGGTGGACGTGTGCATAATTTTGTTCACTTATTGATGAAAACTAACAACTTTGTTGTTTGGGACCCCCCCAGAACCATCCCAAGCATCAGCACCCCTCTTCCGAAGGACCACAGAATAGAATTGACCTATTCTGCCCCCTCCCCATGCATGGCCATCCTCCCCAGGCCAGATCCAGCAGGCACCCATGTACTACTTGGATTTTAAAATAGATAACTTGACAGTCCTAGTGGCCAAAGTTTTGGAACTGGCATCTACTATAAAATTAGAATCAGCTCTATCAATAAAAGCAGAAAACTGCATGGCTATAATTGGCGTCACTGACTCCAATATGAACCTGCAAACAACTCATTTACAGGAGTGCTCTGACAGAATCTTATCCCCTTTGAGAAAACTGAAGAATCATTCAGAAAGTCAGTGCAAAATCAATTTGAGAAAATCTTTATTTGGCTCTGGAGAGCCAGACTATAAGAGAAATATCTGGAAAACATCTGAGTGGAAGACAGAATACCATGGCAATACATCTCATAAAATACTAGAGTCTCCTAACAGATGGAATATAAATATGGGCTTATATATACATGTGCATATGCGCATAATATTTTAGTTTAAAGCATACAGCTAGGAAATGCAAGAAAATGTGCTCTGTGTATCAGGTTTTGGTCTAGCCAATGTAAACTGCAGTATTTAGTACACTGAACGTGCTAATTAGCTAGTAATAAAAGGCTTTTCAACTGCATCCACATGCTGTCCTTTGCATTGCTTTGACCATCTATTAGAACAAACACTAACAGAAACACTTTCAAAAGGTACACACCCATTGCCTATGAAGAGCGACTTTGTAAGCTATGTTCAACATTTCTGTCTCTCATTACTAAAAGTAGTTTTTGAAATGCTCGTTATTCTGCATTCCTTTCTTGTAAACAGCTTTTCTTTCCATTTCAAGTGGTCAAATGTATCTGAAACACCTGGTATACCTTATTACATCCGAATACAACATTCATCAGGCATGAAAATCTCATTTATGAATGTTATGTAGAAATTACCTGATGCTTTAAGTCTAATTAACCAAAAATTAACATTTTTGTTCACCAGCTTATGTTGTAGTGTTATATTTCTTGCTTTCATCTACCCATTTGGAAAACCACATTCTTAAAATCATTTTGTGAAATTCTTGTTATATGTTGCCTTTCTCTTTTTTCATGTCCAAAAATATGTTGACAGTCTGGTTTGCTTTCATCCAGGAAAATACACGAGACTCAGGTAGCACATGTACCACATGAAGCACCATAATTATGTTCAGAAATCAGGAAATAGATATGTTTGTTAAGCACCTTTCTGACATAATAAGATGTTATTCCCTTGTCTTGTGCTACAGTATTGGTCAGCAGCGACCATGGAAAAGAGTTGTGGGAAGTACAAACAGCTTTAAAACATGTTGAACTATTTTACTTGTCTGCTAAAAATGTAAACATATTTTAAAGCTCTTTCCACTTCCTCCTGCTGTACTATGCTGACCTCTCTCTATACAGCAACAGACATGCATACTTACAACACTAACAACTAACTCTTTCTAAAACGTAAAAACTACCTACTTACCCTCTTAACAGAAACTGGACAATATAAAACCAAATTATGTGTGAGGGCTACGCCCCCATGCCCCCCAGTGTTGGGGGGGGGGGCACAACCTCCACACCCCCAACTATATATATATATATATATATATATATATATATATATATATATATATATATGTATATATATGGGTCTACTTTAAATAACCGAACCGACACTTCACCGACACACAAAACACCGACCCCAAATAACCGAAAACACACAACACCGACAACTCACAAAACCGAACACCATTACACCAACACAAAAAACGTAAACTACACATTACACACAATGACATATCCACTAACCTTAACCCAAACCCTAACCCTAAGGTCCGACACTACCGCACACTTACCCTACCCGCACCCTAACCCTAACTCACTTAACCCACCCCTAAACCTAAAGACTGTCACTATCGCACACTTAACCTACCTGCACCCTAACCCTAACTCACTTAACCCACCCTAAAACATAAAGCCCATCACTATTGCACACTCACCCTACCCGCACTCTAAACCTAACTCACTTAACCCGTCCCTAAACTACAGTCCGTCACTATCACACACTTACCTTACCCGAACCCTAACTCCGACATTACCGCACACTCACCTTTCCCACACCCTAACCCAAAATCCCTCAATATCGCACACTTACCTGACCACTCCTAAATCCGTCACTATCGCACACTTACCGAGTCGCGCTCACACGTTGCCCTTGTCGGTCTTTCGGCTGTTGGCAAATCATCTTTTCGATCAACTTGCTTTTCGGTCATTTTGTCTCGGTCTTCTGCGTGTCGGTGAAGTGGCGGTTCGGTTATTTAAAGTAGACCCATATATATATATATATATATATATATATATATATATATATATATACACTAACTCCAGGATTAACTACTGCCGGGAGCACACGAAACATCCCCCATATTACTTTAGATACTTTCCATAAAAATGTAAAGAGACATACTCACATTTTGAAACACTACAACACTACTTTCTATACTACTATCAGTATTCTGACAGTCGGCACTTTAAGTTACAGCAATGTTTTTTATCACAAGCGTCACAGGTGAAGGGAAACACCACATCTATGGCTTAAAATTCAGTATTTTGAAATTCAGGATTGTAAGCTTTCAGCATAATGAGATTCAGTCAAATGAGTTTTCAGTATTATGAAAATTAGGTATTGTGATCTCAGTCAAATGAAATTCAGTATTTTGAGATTCAGTCAAGTGGACAGCTTGGCAAAACAGTAGATATTACTCAAGTTCTGACATCATGTAAAACTTATAAAATAAAAGCTAAAGTAAATAAACTCTTCTTCTGAGATACAAGAGTCGGACAAGTACTGTCCACAGAATGGAGAACAGCAATAGAGGAAAGTGTCTTTCTACCATAAGTACAATATGGGCTGTCTATAACTGCAGCATCAAAAAGGTAGTTTGAAGTGACTACAAACTACATTAAATGTTGTGTCTTTCAGCTTATCCCAGTTAGGTGTCGCCACAGCGGAACTCCGGTCCACTAATGTTTGGTAGGAGATTTTTACGTGCCGAGTTACCAGCCCTGATGCACAACCTTCAACGAAGGTGCGCCATTCACGCATGCCTCCACACAGAAGACGCTCTAGCTGAGAATCGAACACGACAATGTCTTGCTGTGAGGCGACATTAAATAGTATTTGCAATTGCCACTCCATTTTATTAGAGGGATAAAGCCCTGACTACAGCCCAGGTGACCCAGGTTCAATTATTAGCTCAGGCATTTGACAGAGTAGCAGGGTGGGATGCTTGTTACCATAACTGGTGGGTGGATGGTTCTGTGGGTGCCTCCTGTGATGACCCCTGATGCAGACTGGGGGGCACATTAGGAGGCATGAGACAAAGAGGGGAAATAGGGTGGGGACAAGGTTAAGCTGCAGAGGTCAGGAGATGCTCTGCATGTCCTTACTGCATGCCCGCCCCTTAGACATATCGCTTGGGACCAAGGGGGGGCAAGAAGGAAGATCAAAAATAGTACCCTGCCTGCAGATGTGAATTGCCAGATCCCCTGTGTCAGCCCCAGGCATATCAGAGATAGTTTGTGGGGCTTTAAGGAGGTAGCTGGGAAACAGAGTGGAGGACATGGGGCAGTGAGTAGGGAGCCACTGGATGATGCAGGAGGGGGTAAAACCCTCCAAAAAACAATATTTGCATATTTATAACATAATCATGACAAAGAGAGAATGACTACTGTGCACTCTTGAAGGAAAAAGCTTCTTCCTGTCCAGCACAAATCTACAGTACTGGCTTCACTATTCTTCAGGCTTATTATTCTAAATGTCCCTTTTTTTTTCTGGCCAACTTTTTAAGAGAAGCACCCACTACAACCTGAGATCTCTATCATCATCATCATCATCATCATCAACTCACAGCCTCAAAATATCCCAAAATAAATTCCATTCTTTAGTTCACTCCTTCTCAATGCTAGCTCCTTAGACATTAAGAACCCTCCCTCCAAATATAAAGTCCATAAGCACCTATACTAAATTCTGGTCTGAACTAAAATTTAACTACATACATCTGCCTAGTGCATGCCACATCTACAAATCCCTTGTACTTTATCTGACAAATTCATATATTCACCTCATGAGTTAACTTACCCAAACATGGATCAGCACATCCATGTTACATTTAATATCCCATTCTCCAAATTTATATAACTCTACATTCTCCCTTGATGTCTATACCTTATCTCAGCTATATCTTCCTCCTTTAGTGTCTTCCAGTCCATTAACCTCATTAGTTGTGTTTGTTGTAAATATTACCAAGAACTGTGTGAATTCATATGCTGTATGTTCATGTATCCGCATCCTTGAAGTGTACTGTGTAACATAATTTTCTTCTGATCCAGGCATCCTGTGTATTATTTTCTTACTCAATGGGTTGTAACCTCAGGATGAAATTGAAAAAGGTGCATCTCAATCAGTATTCTATCCTTATTAATAAACAAACAAAGCAAACAAGCAGATAAGTAAATATATAGGCAGGCAGATAAATAAAGAAATAAATGCATACATGTATATGAAATGATGGCTCCATATCCCACCCTTTGTCAGAGTAATAAAACAATTCTGTAGTTCTTTTTGGTTCAACATTTTATTACAAATTAATTTAACAGACTGCATATTGAATCATCTTATAAATTAAAAAAACTATTAGAAATTATTTTATGTATTTAGCAACAAAAGAATAATAGTCCAACCATTAAATGCTCCCCATCCTTTAGTTATACAAATGCTCAAACACCCACCAGCAGAGTAAGTTGTAAATAGAGCCATTACAAAATAGCTGTCAATAAAATAAGGATGTCTGAAGCATATTACACCTGTCTGCTGCGGTGTTTGAACATGGGTCACAAGAGCCAAGATGTACTTGATGATTGTTAGTGAATAGGCTGCTGTTTTATCCAGCCCGTCTGGCTGCCCTGACCTTCTACTGTTGATAAACTCCTTTTGTATCTGACGTGATATTAACGTTACTATGCATACATCTTCTGTGCATGTTTTATGTGACTTAACTAACCCACTGATCCTACAATGTACAATGCAGTAAAGCTGTTCATTGAACTTGTACCCCACGGAGAACTACATCATTGCAAGATGTAAATGGCACATTAGTATTATACCTTCATAGCGGAAACCTTGTAGCAAACAAACATCAGTTTAGACTAACAAAGTCACAACAATAAAGTCTGCACTGTGCAAGCAGCTGTACACATAAAAAGCAAGCAGTGACACAGAAAACTCTGTCTTGAGTTTCTTACAACTGTTCAAGTTCTCTAACATAATTCTTAGAAACACTAACACAACAGAGATGTTAGGCAACAGTAACACATAGCAAAGCTTTGTGGAGCACGTTAAAACTGTCACATGCTGGCTTAGTCACTTAAAAGGAAAAAGGCTTTAAACAGTGTAAATACATACACCTTACTAGTGAATAGACATAATTCTATCAGGAAAGTCTGCAGTTATGCCATACAGCATCAGTAAGAAGATAAAATAGGTCATTAAAAAAGTTTGAAAGAAAAAAACATCCATGTAATGGTTAGCAAGGGCATGCCAAATGTTTGTAGAAATAGCAGATATATACAACAACTCTGAGTGAAGATATGGTCCAAAATTGTGTGTCTATTTAATTAATAGCTCTATGAACTGAAGCACACATTGACGCAAACAAACAAACAAAAAAACCCCACAAAAACACAATAAGTATATAGGAAGTATTACTAAAAATACTATAAGTGCAAGCAAACAGGACAAAAATAATGTAAATACAAGATAAGACCATTCAGCATCATATATGCCCAAATATTAATTCACTATGCTAATCAGAACAGTCTAGAACAAATAACACATCAGCAATATTGCAGATATTGTGCAGAAAGACCTAGGATGTTTCTGGTCTCCTGCTAGGGTTGTATCCTATATAATTAACAACAATGGTGACACTCTCATCTTTAACTGAAGAATAAAAATCAAACTCAGTCATAAATCATCCTTTCTAAACTTTACAGATGGAAATTATAATGCAATAAATAACATATCTGTTAAAACCGACTGGAATGCTATCCTTATTGACCAAGTAAATCTGCTCAAGATGTTGCCAGTGAGTTATATGATATTATTAGCACATGCATTCATGAATACAGATCATTAAGTCACATATAGGTTCATAGGTGTTTACTAGGCTAATTACCACAAGGGCCTTTATAAGTCTAGCTATGGTAACCAAATCTCTGACAAGTTCTGATACCTTTGATAAGTATAAGCAGGGGCCTGGGAGATGAACCATTTACAGGTTGCCTGTGTCCATTAGAGACATAGTTGCCAGACCTTGGATGAATTTTCAGTTCCCCATTTAATTGTCCAAGTTGCACTTGAATCGGGGTTAGGGAGGAACTCCACTTCACATGGATGGGGTGCCTGTCCCATAGACGGGGTAGTCTCTGGGATACATATCTGTCTCTCCATCAGGTCCTATTTATATCAGAGGCAAGGTTTACGTCTTTAGAATAGGTAATTCTGGTGCTGTTTGTTTTATAGATATACAGGAGGTCTGTAAGAGTGGGGTCTGATAATGCCCTGTATGCCAGGCATCGATCTGTCCTCAACAGTCTATAGGAGACAGAATACAGGGATAGGGCCTTGAGGTTGTCTGCATAGGACATTTTACTTATGCCCTGTGTTCTTTTAGTGAGGAACCTCTATGGATAAAGGTAAATTAACAAAAACTTCTTTGGTGGAGTCTATATATGTACACACACAGACACACACATATGTGTGTGTTTGTGTGTGTATTTCAGGGTTTTTTATTATAATTATATTCACTGTCAGTCATTTTGTTTAAACCAGAATTGTAACTGACATATACCATTTTAATAGACATTATAATGGTTTATTTAGTTGGCACTAAGTGACATATTTAATTCTTTCATATTTAAGGAGTGGATCACTACTTCTCAAATGTGGATCAAATGGGGAAATAATTGGAATGCATAATAACAAGTTTCTAATAACTTTGACCAGAAAACAAGCTGGATGATTAAACTGTGTTACATTGTATTTAAGAATGCTTGATGAGTTAATATATTTGAGTATTATTTACCTTGGACATAACTATAAATAAATTAATGAATATTAATGCTGAAATTGTGTCAGACCACATCAATGCTATAATGAGGAACACTTACTTTTCATGACTTTAATGGGTTACATTCCTCATCATGAGATACACTTCAGTGGTTTGACAGGATTTTTAATTCCTCTCATTCCACAGCCTTATTCTAGCCAGTGGATTTGGTTCTGCCTTTTTTAGTCTGATTTCTGGATTGATTTCCCATACATTCAGCACATCAGGCAATAAGAGCCCTTCAGCACTCGTTGTTTCTGTAGCAGGCACAGGTTTTACAGGATCACGTTGCTAGCCCAAGGCCCAACCCTCCTCAGAGGGTACACCACACACACTCAGGGCCAATTTACAGTGTCCAATCCACCTACTGCATGTGGGAGGAAACTGCAGCACCCAGAAGAAACCCACATGAATGCAGGGAGGACATGCAGACTCCACATAGAAGGCACCCAGTTGAGACTCGAACTGGAGGACCTCTTGCTGTGACGTGACAGCACTAACTGCTACACTACTGCACCATCCTTTTTTAGTCTAATTTAAATAAAACTACAGTTTCACATTATGCTTAATTAGTGGAATGGTATGTTTCTGTCCTATGACTCAGGATTTTCTGATTTGATACTGTCATATGTGGGGGTAGAATTTTACAAATATTTATTTTTTGTTTTACTTGATTTTTTTTTAAAAGCTTTTAACAAATAACAAAAATTATTTCAAGAGAATGAAAAAAAGCATACGTTTAAAACAGAAATAGTATCCAAGCATCTTGAATTTAAAGGCAAATAACTGTACAAATAAATATAATACATGTCTGAAAGAGGTAAAAAGAAAAAAAATACTGTTCATGACAGTCTCCAGAGATTCAAAATAAATGGGGACAACAGTAAAGTTAAGATCTAAAGAGCATACTATGCTATTTCATGCAGAAGAGGTATCGTGTACTGAGTAAACATCTATTAACAAACCTACTTAAGTCCATGAATTCTTAATACAAGGCTTCAGAAATAATCTGTTTTTCTTCATGGTGATCTCTTTCTGTATATCTTGTAAACACGACAAAATTGCTTGAAATTATGGTTGAGAAGATTTTTTCATCCTATACTTTCATCCTATACTTATATTATTATATTATACTTATATATGATACTTATATTATACTTATACTTAAGATTTCTTGCCACAGATAGGATTGTTCATACAAAATAAAAATTGTCATTGTGCTATTGGAATTCAGCTGGAATATTGAATAAAACTAATGGATTATTTAAAGAAACTTGTCAGTCCATAGAGTTATTAGTTTTACTCCAGCAGATGAACTGAGAAGGGCAGTCATTTAATATATGCAGTCTGATTTGCAGTTTTGGTCACATATCTTCAGAAACATTTGCTATTACATCAGGAGTTAGAAAAGATCTATGCAGTAATTCTCAAGTAAAGATGTGCCAGTATATTTGTCATTGAAATATTGCTCACTGGTTTTAATTAGTATGTTTTATTCTTTTTTCTAAGAATATAGTAGTGAAATAACATCCCAGAACTTGTCATTTAGATTATTATATGAATCACTCATATTATATAAATTAGAGATTAGGTTTTCATGAGTAGTTTTGCCTTACAGAATTTTAAGATAAACACTTTATTAGTTTAGGAGGTTCTTTATAGTAAGATTGTGATATTTCTCTTAAATTTGGGATTTTAATTCTTAATTATAGTTACCAATTAGCATTTTGTTTATTTCATAGTCATGTTAGTTTTTTTATTCATTTAGGTGATTTGTTGCAACTGTTCTTTTTTTTACTAATTTATGGTTATTTACTGATTTATGTGGTTTTATTTATGCATTTTATTGCAGGATCATGACTGTTTTACAAGATATTTGGGCAATATTGCAGAGAATGCTTGTTAACTTTTTAAAGAATTCTCAGCTGAGGACACTTAACAACTGATGTAGCCTTTACAAGCCAACACTAAGAGAGGCAGTTGACTATTTGGGGATGAGCCAGTGGATGAAGGTCCATCTCCAAAAAGAGTAAAGTAGTGAATGAAGAAAAAATTACTCTGCCTGCTGAAAATAGGATATTAGTTAAAGCTCCCACAGGTATGGATGTGACTGGGAAGACGGGGGTGGACAGTTTCAGTAAATAGATAAGTATTTTCAGTTATTTCTTGATCCACTGGATGAAAAAGGGATGCTCTGACTGGTTTATTTGGTAGTGGGCTTGAATTTATCAGTTGACAAGGATTAGTTCTTAAAAAGTTTCAATTACTGAAAATATGGTTGAGGACAATGTAGGTAGTAGCAGTTTTCCTCAACTGCTGTTAACTGTTAAAATACATATGCTAGAGCCAGATAATCCACTGAATGAGGCAAGTTTAATTATTCAAAACATGACTTCAGGGCATTTTTGGTCATCTATTACATTGCATGTTATTCAGACACTGAAAGAAAAATTCTGGCATGGAGAGCATATAGAACTATTTGATCTTATTGATTTGTATGGGGTTCAGAGAATAATGGATGCAGACCCGTGGCCTTCATGTTTTGGATGGCGGCCATCATCCATGGTTCCAAGGCACATCCTGTGTAATTTGCAATGCACAGTAGTAAGCACTATGAGTAGACTACTGTCTATGTCATAGGGTACACCATATCCTGGCCTATGTTGTTGATAATGTGAGTGCTTCCCAACTAGATGGCTCTGAGGAAGCATTCTTATGCAATGATGGAGAGGTTGCACTATGAGGGAAAATTTGTAAATGAATGCAGGTACTGAATGAATTACAGTTAATGTGTGATGCAGTATAAGGTGCATTCCCCTTTATTTCAAAAACACTCCATTTTTACATGAAATGGAAGATACATGAAGGCCAGAAATATGATAATATGTTGCTAAACACACTTCAGCTCATTTGTATTCAATCCAAATACAGTCACTGCTGCTTCAGTCACCAGTGCAATGGCAACTGTCCTGATTATTCCACTACTTGCCTCCTATCTGTTTAATGTGGCCATATGATCCCTATGTCTTCCAACAGCTACATCTCCTTCTATATTTCTATATTCACTCATCATCCTCTGTATCAGTGATGTCTTCATGTTGTTAACAAAACACTCAAATGTCCATGTCCAATCTTCAACCCCCATCATAGGTTCATAGGTAGGTACTAGGTTATCGGCCCTGGGGCCTATATAAACCTAGCCAAAAGGTTCCTTGGCTTTCACCACCCAAGAAAATTATTTTCCTGTGCCCTGTCAAGCAGTGCCACAGAAGTGATCCCTGGGGTGAATTTTCTATTTCCCATCCAGTTGTCAAGATTTTTCTTAAAGAGGGCCAATGAGGAGCTTTGCTTGACATGAATGGGTACTTTGTTCCAGAGTATGGGAAGTCTCTGGAACAGGAATCTATCTCTCCAGCATGTTCTGTTTATTGTAGTGACAAGGTTTAGGTCCCTGGAGCATGTGAGAGATTGGGATTTCTTTAAGTGGAGTATGCCCAACAGCTCTGTGTTTAAAATAGCTTTGTATGTTAGGCAGAGATCTCCTCTGAGTAGGTGATATGTGATGGAGTAGAGCTGGAGTTTTTGAGACGGTCTGTGTATGGCATCTGTTTCAGGCCGGTAATCCTCTTAATGAGGTATTTCTGTGGCCTTCACTTTTCTTTAACCTCAATATAACATAAAAACAAAGTGCAAATTTTCAGCAAAAGTACATTTCCACCATTTTCCTCCAGTCTTCATTGACTGCACTTTTCCTTGCACTCCAGGAGTCTCCCTTCCTTGTGTTCCCTTCATAATCATTCCATAGTGCTAACTGGTTACTTCCACAGACCTAAAAACCCCTTTCCAACTCAGCCAAGTAATTTTAATGAATCCAGGCTATATAGTCCTAACTTCTATGTTTATTCTTCTTAAGTTCAAAGAGAAAAAAATGTTCTGTCAAAAGGCTTAGGCTCCACCCACAGGAAGTTACAGTGCAAACTTCCTGAGCTCCATTGGAATGAATGAGTTAATCTAAACTTAAAAGAGCATATAAAAACAAAGAAAAATGCATATAAAACAAGGTGAGTGCTTTCATGTCTACAGACAGATGCTTCGTCAGACCATTAAGTAGCTGCTACACAGAACTGATTTAAACATGCCCTTCAAGTTATACATTTAATGAGTTTAGACATTTGGGTGACGTCAAGAATAAGGCAGAGCAGGTAGAAATGCATTGGATCATTACCTTGCAGTCTGACAAAGGCCACGGTCTTAATGAGTGTGTCTCTTTAAAGCCTCATTTGGGTGCTAGGAGTTTGCATAGGCAATTCCTGATAGGTTATACAGCTTAACTGCATGTTTAAATCATTTCTGCGTAGAAGTTACTTAATGGTCTGATGAAGCATCTGTTTGTAGATGGGAAAGCACTTACCTTGTTTTATGTGCATTTTTCTTTCTTTTTATATGGTCTTTTAAGTTCAGATTAAATAATGTTTAACCTGCACAGTGAAGTCTGCTGCTTTTCCTGTTTTTGCGATTCTTAAATTATCAAGCATTGGTATTAGTACTATCCTGTCTTAGCCAAGAAATGTCCCCCACCACAACCCTTACTCTTCTACCAGCCATGAGAAGCCCCTTCTACAATGCCATTTGTTCTAATTTGTTGCACCAAAAATTTGTGCCAGTCTTTGGTGCAACACCAGTTAAATTTTAATAACAAATATCTTGTTTTCTGCCGCATAACTTTCAAATGTCCAGATTTTTTACTCATATTTTTGACCTGTTCCCCATATATTTTTGTTTGTTTGTTTTTTTGGAAAATCAGTGAAGACTGAAATCAGAAAATAATGGCAGACATTTGAGTTGCAAATGTTTTCCATATTATTGGGCCTTTGTCCCACTATTATTTATATCTTTGTCCAGATATTTTGTGCTAAGAGGTTCATAGATTCATAGGTTCATAGGTTGGTACTAGGCTAGCAGCCCTAGGGCCTATATAAGCCTAGCCATAACAATTCTCTGGATATTTCTTCCCACAATATTTACTTCTCTGGACCCCTGTCTAGCAGGGCGACTGACATGATCTCCGGGGTGAATTTCCTATCTCCCATCCAATCATCAAGGTTCCTTTTGAAGAGGGCCAATGAGGTGCTTTGCTTGACATGTATGGGCAGTCTATTCCAGAGTATGGGGAGTCTCTGGGTCAGGAACCTATCCCTCCAGCATGTTTTGTTCATTGTGACAACAAGGTTTAGATCCCTGGAGCATGTGGCTCTGAGGGATTGGGATTTCTTTAAGTGGAGCATGTCCAACAGCTCAGGGTTTGACATGGCCTTGTATGTTAAGCAGAGATCGCCTCTGAGTAGACGATATGCCACAGAGTATAGCTGGAGTTTTTTTAGATGGTCAGCATATGGCATCTGCTTTAGGCCTGTTATTCTTTTAGTGAGGTATTTCTGTGCCCTTTCCAGCTGTTGCAGATGTCTTGTGAGGTACATACCAAACGGGGCATTATACTCTATAATGGGTCTAATGAGGGATGAGTACAGTGGGACAATGACCTCCTTTTTTTCGGGATGAAAAGCCCTTAGTGATGAGGTGTGCCACATAGAAGGATTTCCTGACTGTTGTGGCGATGTGGTTATCGAAAATGAGACCACTGTCCCCCTGTGTCCCTAAGTCTCTCATCACACTTTCGATGTTTAGTGTACTGCCACCTATGTGGTAATTCAGGGGTACATGTTTTTTTCCAAAGGGGATAACTATACATTTTTTTGGCATTAAGCTTGAACCCATGGCCCTGGCACCAGGCATCTGTTTCTGTAAGGCCCTTTTGTAGAATAACCACATAATTTGGGGATTCAATAATGGCTCCCAATTTGCAGTCATCTGCAAACTTTGTTAGCCAGAGTCCCTTAGTGTTGGCCTGTACTTCAGAGAAGTAGATGCAAAACAAGAGTGGTCCCAGGACTGAATCCTGAGGTACTCCACTTGTCACATGTCTGGAGCTGGATTTGGAGTCAGCTACTTTTACAGTCTGAGTTCTGTCAGTAAGCCAGTTGGCAACCCATCGAGTGATGTAGGGATTTATGCCCAGCTTAGTAAGTTTATCTATGATTCCAGAGTGGGGGATGGTGTCGAAGGCCTTGGTGAGGTCCAGGTAGGCTGTGTGGACCTCCTGACCCTCGTCCACAGCTCTGGAGACTGATTAGAAGAAGTCAATCAGATTCAGGAGACAAGATCGGCCCTTCACAAACCCAAACTGGGTGGGGTCCAGTGTCTGAAGGTTGCCAATGTCCTTGTTTATAAGTTCCGTGATAATGCGTTCCATGCCCTTGCAGATCAGGCTTGTCAGACTGATGGGACAGTAGTTCCCGGTATCCAAGGCAGATCCCCCCTTGTGGAGTGGGATAACTGTAGCTGTGCGCCACTCAGTGGGCACAAAGCCTGAGGTGAGGCTATGATTAAACATGACACTTAGGTGAGGTGCCAGTTCATTTTGTAGTTCATGTAGAACACAGCCTGGGATGTCATCTGGTCCCATGGATGCTGTATTCTTAGCTTTGGAGAGTGCGGTTTCTATCTGTGTGGCCATGATTACCGGAATTTGGCAATCTTTTGGTATTGAGATGGGCCATTTAGGGGTGAAAGGGGGGTGAAGTTGGCACTAAATCAATCTGCCAGGATATTGGCAATATCCTTGGGATCAGTATATTTAATGCCATTCTGTTGTAGCTCAGAGTAGATCTGAGCATTGCCATTTAGATTCTTGACATAACTATAGAATGCCTTGTGGTTGTCTTTGGAATCTTTGGCAATTTTATTTTCGTAACTAGCCTTTGAGGATTTTATGAGGGATCTCAGCTTCTTACTGAGGCTGGTGAAGGAGTTTTTTTGCATCCTGGGATTTTCCTCTTTTCTGCAACAGTTTCTTCCTTCTGTTGTATAGTTTGTTTATAGCAGGGGACCACCAGATTGGCTTCCTTTATTTGGAGAAGAGCATCTTGGTTCTATTTGGGATGGCACGATTCATGCATGAGTGGATGTGCTCGTACAGTGCCTTAGTATAGGATTCTGCAGTCGAACTTTCAGATCCCGTCTGCATGGATGTCATGAAGTTTGTCACTTCTGACTTCAGTAGCATGAAGTTGGCTTTGGAGACGTTTTTTAAGGAGGTTTCCTCACTGGGTGGTGGGGGTGGGATGTGGATGTCAAGGGTGATTTGCTTATATTTAGACCTGACCAATGAGGGGGTGACCACTGGTGTGGAGCATCAATCTCCCATGTTGGTAATGACCAGGCCTAGGATATTGGAGCCCCTGGTGGGACAATGGATTAGTTGATCCAGGGCATTGGAATTTATGAATTCCAAGAACCGTTGGGAAAAGGAGTTGGTACCCGAGTAGTTTTCCCAGTTAATGGCAGGGTAGTTGAAATCACCCAGTATTAGGGTGTTTGGTTGAATCTTAATATTTTCCAGTATGTTTAGAAAGGTGTAGTGAGAATCTTGGGGCATGGTGGGGGATCTGTAGCAAGCTACAATTTGGATTGCAGTCTTACCTAGTGTTAGTTGCACCTGGAGAATTTCAGATGCATTGTGTTGGGCAACTATCCTGGAGGTGTGAATATCCTTGGTGAATATGGACACTCCTCCACCTTTAGTGTTTCGGTCTTGGTTTTGTGGCCAAAAAGTGTGGTAAGAGTTGTAGCCTGTTATTGCGGGGGTCCTCTCTGGAGCCTTGAAACAGGTCTCAGTTACTGCACAGATATCGATGTTCTCCATTTTTAGGAGTGCTAAGAGAGAGTGCATTTTGAGGTTTAGACTTCTAGTATTGAGTAGCATTACCTTCAGATTTTGCATGCTTGTATCTGTTACGGTGGAGGTTTTATCCTTCGAACCTTTCCTAAAAAAGGCACTATAGGGGTGGCAAGAGCTTTAGCCAGTAACCTGAATCCCAGGGGTGACAGGTGCAGACCATCTCTGGCAAAGCATCGTGGTTTGTCGATCATGTCTTCCCAGGCAGACAGATACTGGATCTCCTTTGAATGACACCAAAAGCTTAGCCAATTGTTGAAGTCAATCATTTTGTCCTTATACTGTGGTATCATTCTGGGCAAAGGCAGGATGCTACTCAGGGCTAGGGTCATACCTGCCTGGGCTACATGATCCAAGAGCTATTCCTTGTCTCTTTTCATGTAGTCCAGGGAGGTACATCTCAAGTCATTCACTTCAGCATGGACAATGACAGAGTCATATTTGTACTTGTTGTGGAGTGACTTGAGTGCATGCGTTATGTGGCGGATCCTGGCACCCGACAGGCAGCTAACTGTAATTTTCTCCTTGTTCAGCCTGGTGAGTGGGACATCAGTATGCCTGACTATAGAGTCACCTATGACTAAAGTGTTGGGTACATTGTTTTGCTTTATGGGTGGCACACTGGTGTTGTGAGCTATGTGACACTTTGGTTGTGACTGGTGTTTGTTTGCGTTTCAGCTTCAGAGGTCCTTGTTGCTTGGGCAGGTTAATGTTAAGGGCCTCTGTATATGTGGGTTTAGTGTTGCTATGTGTGGGTGTTGATGGTGTGGGTTTTGAAGGGCTATGAGTTGCTTGAGGTGTAGTGCAGGTGTTAACCTTCTCCTCTTGACTGTGTTGAGAGGTATGCTGATCAATTCCTCCTAACCCTCCATGCACACAGTCTATCTGCACATCTAATTGTATGCTCTCCTGAAACAGTGCATGGATTTACTGTTGAACAAATGGTACTGGGTCTTGTTCTTCCACTATCTCTCCAATCCTACAATGTGAACATTTCCACACCATGAATGATTTTTCAAATAGTCATGCTCATTTATTAGGTTTCATGTTACTTTATACAATAACCTAATTTTCTCTTTCTGCTTCTAAAAGTCTTCCACCAAGCTGCTACTGTCATTTCATGATGCAACTGTGGATTCAGCATTTCTCCTTCTGGTTTCAATCCTGTTACCACTTGGTATAGAACTGCACTGTCCAGTATGATAGAATCTAGTTTGCCAGCAGTAAGTTCCAACTTTGCATCCATTCCAAGCAAGATCTTTGCTGTACTCAAGTTTTGCAAAACATTGACACTCCAGACACTGTTCTCCCTTCTTTCACACCACTTTATTTAAATGTTATCACTTTAAAATGCCACTTTAGCCTTCACTCAAGACATGACTCACAAGATAGGCTGCAAATTCAGTTAGGGCACAACAGTCTCCACAGTGAGGAGACATTTGCATTAAAATGAACTGCATATCCTGTTTGATACTGCTACAGTCTCAAAACCACCTGAGATGCTATACCCCATAACAATTTTGCAGTTGGCACACAGGATTAAGACTAGAAGTTATTAATAAACTGTTTCCTGTGGCACATGTGTTCATTTTCTCAAACTCCATTTCTAGACAACTGGATGGGAGACTGTAAATTTACCCCATGGGTGGTCACCTATGTCCCTATTAGATAAGAGTAGTTGCTGCTGATCATCGATGAACACTGCAAATATAGACTACACAATTTGGTCAATAATGGAAAAGGGTATAACATTATAAGATGGTTAAGCTTATAAAGGCCCTTGGGCCAATAGCCAGATAACCTCCTATGAACTTATGAACCTAACCATCTGACTTTGAGAAGTCACGTAATGAGACACTAAGTCTCTTTCTATCAGTGGACTACTCAGGTTAACAAATAAAAAAATAAACGAAGTGTTATACAAGTGCACTAATATATTTCATCTACTTATATGTGTAAATACAGGTATGTTGTCTTTGTCAGGCACTTATTGATTAATCGTAAAGCTATGAGGCATAATACATGTTTACTAGTCCAACAATAAACAATATCATTTATACCTTACACAAGACCACTCTCCTCCCAACACACATTTAAGACTAGAATTTATTTATTTATTTATTTTTTCATTTTATAAGAATGAAATATTTATGTAAAAAAAAAACAGAAACATTAAATGCAAGATGTGAGATTTTTCCAAACGTTTGAGTATGTGTGCAAAAACAGCATTTATATTGTAGGCAGTTGTATGCTGAAAAATACAATATCCGGTATCATGCTTTTTAATGTTACTCACGTTAGTTTGTTAATAATGTGGACATGATCTCACGATTCTTTTTCCTCATATTCAAAAAAAGCCAAAAACTTCACACAGCATCTTATGTTCTCGTTTTAGCTATTCACATTTGTTAAACATGAAGACTGATTATTGTGTCTGTTTGTTAAACTAGCCAGATAAAAACATATAAGACATTGTGCACATTCTGTTCTTTCTTTCTGTGTGTGTGTGTGTGTGTGTGTGTGTGTGTGTGTGTGTGTGTGTGTGTGTGTGTGTGTGTGTGTGTGTGTGTGTGTGTGTGTGTGCTGAATAAGATAATATTTACAGTATAAATGTATCTGTTTATGTTTCATGCAGTCTGACTATGAAAGCATTGAGTACTGCTGCAATAAATGTGACTGGGGTGAGTACTGCTGTAGTAATGATGTTTTGTGGCGGTATAGCATGCCCAATTTCTGGTGAGATTTTTTAACATTGTTGTGAATATGCAAGTCAAAGGATAAGTGTTCATCTATGGTGACTCCTAATAGCTTAGTATGTGTGACAACCTCAAAAGTAGTGTTATCTTGGGAGAATATGGAGAAATAGTCTTTATTTATAGTAGAGGTCTTCTTGGGGTGGATAGCATAAGTTTTTTTTTTTTTAGGGTTTAGGGCAAGGTGGTTGTTAGTCATCCATATTTCAGTGGAGGTGAGGGCTGACTGGGAAGTTTCAGGAATTCAAGTAAATGTGGGCATGAAGAGTACTGCTGTAGAAAATGTAAACATAGAGACTACTGCTGTAACAAGTGTGAATATGGTGAGTACTAAGGTGGTAAATGTGGGTATGAAAAGTACTGCTGTAGTAAATGTAAATATGGTAAGTACTGCTGTAGTAAATCTAGATATATTGAGCGTTGCCATAATAAGTTTGAATATATGGTGAATATTGAGGTGTTAAATGTGGGTCTGAAGAGTACTGGTGCAGCAGATGTAGTGAATACTGCTGCAATAAATCTGAATATGATGAGTACTGCTGTAATAAGTGTGAATGTGGTGAGTACTAAGGTGGTAAATGTGGGTATGAAGAGTACTGCTGCAGTAAATGTGAATATGGTGAGTAGTGCAATAATAAATGTGAACATATTGAGTACTGCAATAATATGTGTAAACATACGGTGAATACTGAGGTGGTAAATGTGGGTACAGAGAGTACTCTTGTAGAAAATGTGAAGATAAAGAGTACTGCTGTAATAAGTGTGAATATGGTGGGCACTAATATAGTAAATGCGGGCATGAAGAGTACTGCTGTAGTAAATGCGAATACAGAGACTACTGCTGTAATACGTGTGAATATGGTAAGTAATGAGGTGGTAAATGTGAGTATGAAGTGTACTACTTTAGTAGATGTGAATATGGTGAGCACTGCTTTATTACATGGGAATATGGTGAGAACTACCATAATAATTGTGACTACGTGGCGAATACTGAGGTGGTAAATGTGGGTATGAAGAGTACTGCTGAAGAAAATGTGAATATAGCGAGTACTGCTGTAATAAGTATGAATATGTGAAGACTGAAGTTGGAAATGTGGGCATGAACAGTACTGTTATAGTAAACATAAATATAGAGAGTTCTAGTGCAATAAGTGTGAATATGGTGAGTACTGAGGTAGTAAATGTGGGTATGAAAATTACTGTTGTAATAAATGTGAATATGGTGAGTACTGCTTTAGTAAATGTGAATATATTGAAAACTGCTATAGTAAATATGAATCTGTGAGTACTAAGGTGATAAATGTGGCTCTGGAGAGTACTACTACAGTTCATGTGAATATGGTGAGTACTGCTGTAATAAGTATGAATATGGTGAATACTGAGGTGGTAAATGTGGGTATGAAGAGCACTGTTCCCTATTAGAAGACTGAAGACGCATTCTTTCAAATGCATCTTGGTCGAACTCAAAAGCCTGAAATGGCAAAATATCGAAGCAGCCCTTAAGCGAATTCTTTCCCTGGGAAAGAATTTGTTTGGCCCCTTCGTTACATTGCTGTTTCTTGGCACTGTAGTGTGGTCTTGGAGTTGGTATATTTAAGTAGGGGGATGTGGGGAGCACAGCCCCCACTTAATGTGATGTTTAAAATGTTTAATTTTTTTTGTTTGTTTGTTTGTTGGAACAGTGATTTCTTTTCCCTAGGAAAAAAAAATCGCTGTTCTGACAGTTCAAAATTGCAAGCTTTCGCTTACATTGGGTTGATTAATCACCATTCGCTTTTTTAAGCATTCGGTGATGTAATATAGACCCGAAGAGCACTGCTGAAGTAAATGTGAATATGGTGAGTACTGTTGAAATAAGTGTGAATATGGTGAGTATGGCTGTAGTAAATGTGAATATGGAGAGTATGGCTGTAGTAAATGTGAATATGGAGAGTACTGTTGTAATAATCGTGAATATAGTGAGCAATGAGGTGGCACATGTAGGTATGAAGACTACTGTTGTAGTACATTTGAATATGGTGAGCACTGCTGTAATGTGTAAATATAGTAAGTACTGCTGTCATAAATGTAAATATGTTGCTCAGAAGTATAGCTAGAGTAGCATGAAGGATCACCTGCCCCAGGGGCAATGTGTTAGGGGGGGGCAATCAGCAGTAGCTGATCAGTATGGAGTGCAATACAAGCATTTGAATGCTAGTATTGAATTTGTGCCAGTGCTGTTAAGCTCCCCATGTGTGGCAGGCATAAACTGTAGCAAATGGGGTTTTTTTGTTTTTCATTTTCTAGTTTGCTAGAAAAGAGGTAAAATGAGATAAGAAGATAAATCTTACAACAAACAGAATCACACCTCAGGGTGTATGTGTGTGAAAAATGTAAACTCATTACCACTGGGATATTGCACTCTTAAGGGTCTACTGCAAAGAATGCCTTCTGTCTTCTTATCAATTTATTATGGCTCCTATACAACAGTAATCTCTCTAAAAGTATTTTATCCAGGACAGTGTCAAGGAACAAAGTCACCTCCATTTAATATAGAATAAAACATCATAACTGGACCATAAAATACCCCAGTAACAGAAGTCGATAAGCTGCCCCAGTCCTGTCTGTAATTTATTTTAATTTAACCCAATAATGAAGAAACAATAGCATAAGAACCCTCTGCCCACTTTTCCAGGAAAGACTTCAATAAATAGATAATTTCAAGAAAGAGATAGCGCAGATATAGGCATGAAAGGAGTTAGCAGACCAAAAACAAAATTATGTTTATGACTTTTTTCTTGAATAAAGCAATGGCAAATAACATTTTAACTAGAACATTTCTCCCTAAATGTAGTAATGGGTAATCAATTAGCATAGTCTGTATGCATTTTGATGCGATTCTGAATACAACCTCTGTGAAGCACAGTACACATAATAGCTCATGCATCAGTGTCTCACCAGAGAAGCCCCTAAAGCAAAACACTAACCAAAAATCTTATTCATTCACAGCTCCATTGTGAGATACACAGATGCCCCACTCACCAGGTCGGATAAGGAAAAGATCATGGTCAGCTGTCTGTCAGGTGCCAGGATCTGCCACATCTCACACGCACTTAAGTCTCTCAATGCAAGGTACTGTTACAACTCAGTCATAGTCTGTGTTGGTGTGAATCACTTGAGCTGTACCTCACTGGACTATATGATAAGAGACATGATTGAATTCTCTGATTATGTGCCCAAGGCTAGGAGTCTAAATCTGAAACTGCACTCACTAGAAGCAGTCCTTACGCTGGAAGATGCTGACATCTGTCCAGTCATGGAGAATTGGTTTAAGGCTGCAGAAAGCACCTTAGCCTTACCAGGTTACAATTCGGTCCACACATTCAGACCTCAAACTGAAGGTGTGAGAACTAAGGAAGGTGATGTATCAGTATTCATAAAAGTCAAATACACCTCAAGACTGTTTAAACAGAGTGACTCCCATGAATTACTCCAGGTGCAATTTACTGTTGGTAAGATCCCTCTTCAAACCATTGCTGGTTATAGGATCTCCTCTATGAACCAGGACACCTACTCTGCCTACCTGGATCTACTTGAGTTGATAAAGATGTAAACGAACACCCTGGTTTTGGGTGACTTTAATTACCCTTCCATTGCCTGGGTTAATTATACATCTACTAACACTCTCACCCAAAGGTTCCTGGATTTCATTAACTCCAATGCCCTGGACCAGCTGGTTGACCGCCCCCCCACAAGGGGCTCAAAGATTATGGATCTGGTGCTCACCAACAGGAGAGATTGTTGCACCACCTCAAGTGTGCTGCCCTCCATGGTCAGGTCTGACAACAAATCAGTCTCGTTGAAGGCAACAATAACACCAGACCTCCCCCCTCCCCCAGTAGCAACTAGACTGAAAAACTCCACCAAGGCCAATTACAACCTCCTATGTGGCATAAACAGCTCCATTCCCATCCTGCCACTGACGAAGAGGTTACCTATGCTGGGATATATACTAATGCTTTATATGAGCATCTATACAATTGTATTAACTCTGCCATACCTGATAGGACCAAAGCAAGATCCTCAAGGAAGAGCAAACCCACCTGGTGGGCATCAGCCATTAACAGGCTATACAATAAGAGGATGAAGTTGCTGTATAAGAGGAGGAAGTTACTGTCTCAAACTTGGAAGCACTCCCTCCTCAACGTAAACAGGCAAATAAGACATCTTGTAAAGTCCTCTAAAGCGACTTATGAATCCAAATTATCATTCCTAGCAACTGAAAACCATAATGTGTTCTTTAGCTACATCTGAAACCTCAAGGGAAAAACACAGATTTGTGCAGAACTTGTAGTCAATGGTACTGAATATACAGAACTGGTGGATGTAGCCAACTTACTATCTGACAGGTTCAGTGGAAACTTCACTCCTCTGTTACCACCACATATAACACAAACCATCTATATCACCTGTCCCCCACCTATTATCTCCAAAGAGCAACTCTTAAACGCCCTCTGCAAGGCTAAAAACACAGCCTCAATGGGACCAGACAACATCTCAGGCTGTGTTATCAATGGATTAAAACAAGAATTAGCAACACCACTGGGTACCTTGTTCAACCACAGCCTTAGCATGGGTTTCATCCCTGCTGAATGGAGAACAGCTACCATCATCCCTTTGCATAAAGGGGGTACATCCACGGACCCTGTGATCTATAGATCCATAAACCTAACCAGCCTTATCTGCAAGGCCATGAAGCATATCATCATGAACCTTATCATCAAAGATATAGGTAATCTACAAACACTTGACCCTACCCAGTTTGGCTTTGTTAAAGGGAAATTGTACCTGTTAAACTTGGTGGACTTCTTTGAGACAGCCACCAAAGGCCTCGACGAAGGTAAAACTTTGCATATGGCCTACATGGAGTTAGCCAAGGCCTTTGACCCCATCCCCCACTCAGACACTATTAATAAACTCACCCAGCTGGGTATCAACCCATATATTGTCAGGGGGGTTGAAAACTGGCTCATCAATAGAACTCATAGAGTCAAAATAGGAGACTCTATATCCTCCAGCAGACCAGCGACCAGTGGTGTACCACAGGGGTCTGTTCTGGGTCTATTCTTTGGAACAGACTTCTCCAAAGTATAGGCAAAAACTGAAGGTCTGTGGCTAACAAAGTTTGGTGATAACTGCAAACTAGGAGTGGTCATTCAGTCCCCTAACAATGTCAATATCTTACAAGAAGGACTTACAGACTATTGATTGGTGCCAAAGTCATGGACTTACAGTCAATGAAAAATGCATTATCAACCCCTTCATCAATGGTAATATTCCTGCAAACCACTCCATAAATAGCAATACCTTAAGCACGCAATCATTAGTGAGAGATCTGGGCACGCAAGTTGATAGTAACCATACCTTTGATCACCATGTCTCCACAGTAGTAAAAAGGGCCTTTGATGTTGCTCACCTCATAAGTAAAGGCATTGCCTCCAGAAAAAAGGAGGTTATAACCCCCCTGTACTCTTCCCTCATCAGGCCAATAATAGAGTATAATGCTGCCTTTGGTATGTACCTCTCTAAGCACCTGCAGCAAATGGAGACACCACAAACGTTTCTTACAAGGAAAATTCAATGTTTCAAGCACATCATATGCAGACAGACTAAAATCACTGTCTCTTTTCTCTGTGTCATACAGACTGCTCAGAGGCAACCTGTGCCTTACATATAAGTTAATATCTGACCCTGTCTTAATGGAAATGCTACACATTCACAAGTCAAACAGTGCACGTGTCACACACTCAATGGAACTTAACTTGGTATGTGGCATCAATAAAGCTTGCTGGAGGGACAGATTTATTTCTCAGAGGTTACCTCATCTCTGGAACAGAGTTCCAATCCATGTTAAGTAGAGCTTCTCGTTGACCGTATTTCAGCATAATTTGGATGATTGGATAGGAAACCATAAATTTGCCCGTTGGGTTCCACCTGTGTCCCTCTTAGATATGGGTAATAGGTGCTGATTTAGTGTCTACCTGTAATAAACACTCTTGAGAACAAGGATTAACTTTCCTATGCTTGTAAAGGCCCTAGGACCATTAGCCTAGCAACCTCCTATGATCCTATGATAGTATGTTCATTCTGCTTTTTTAACTAAACATGTTACTGCTTCCATCTTTAGTTTAGTTGTTTGGTTTATATATCCTCACCCTTTCTTTTATGAATACAAATCTGACAAATTAATTTAGTATCAATACATTTCATTATTTTGTCCTCCTTTTTTCAGTTCTCATTCCCTTTTTCATGGCTTTCTCTTCTCACCATTACTCCTTTGAAATTATTAATCTTTTTTCTTTATACCAGAGATGTCTGATAGTTCATTATTTTGTGCCCCCTTAGTTCAAACAAACGTACCTCATCCTGTTTTTTCGTACATTTCCAGAACAATGTCACTTGTATTTTTAACTAGTTCCTAATGGTTTCTTTTCAGTTACCCTGTACTCTTCTATCACATACCTTGCCGTCACATTTCTGCTTTCTGTATAGTCCTTCTTTTTCATTTTGGTTTCAGAATCTGCATTTTTACTTCAGAGCCCTCAGTAGTAAACAGCAACAGAAAAAGATTTATTTCATAAGTTGGTATATGTGTGTGTGAGGGGGCTGTACCATCCAAATGTATTTATTTATTTTATTTACTGACATTTGATTACCAGGAAAGTCTAACTGGGTAGAAGCCCATTTAGGTTCATAGGTGTGTACTAGGCTAATGGCCCTGGAGCCTTTACAAGCCTACCCCATAGAAGTTCCCAGAACCTCTGTCAAGCAGACCCACTGGAGTGATCCCGGGATTCCAGGTCTTAGCAGTCTTGTACAAGTATAAACAATGCCCATCAGATATGATAGTTTTGTAGATGGACAGTAGTTTTTGGTCACTGGATTGGAATGACCAACAGGGAATATAGTTGTGTAGAATGTTTTTTAGTGTTGGACAGGCAGATAGATGCTAGATAATTTTATAGGTGGTAAGAAGCTGTGTATGTGTTACTTGACGAGGCGGTTCTAACCAAATTAGGCTTTTTAGTGCTATGCACTGGTGGGTTCTGAAAGGGATATTTGCTGCAAATTTAGTAACTTTGCTACAGCATTGTTCAAGTTTTAATTTTTGTGAAGTCTGGAGGTTAGTGAGGATAGGAGCACCATAAAGAAGTGTAGGGAGGAGATAAGTAGTGATAAGTATAGTTTTAGTTGCACAGATGAGAAAGTTTTTGGCTCTGTAAAGCATCCTAGTTTTTGATGAGTTTTTCTTATGCAATTTTGTATACGCAGGTCAAATGTAAGATTATCATCCACTATCACACCTAATAATTTGCTATGAAAAGTAACTTCAGTGGCTGTATTATCAAGAGACGGAACTTTACATTTTGTTTTTTTCATGACAGAGGGATCTGGGGAAAAGTAGTAGTTTGGCCTTTTTTGGGTTGAGCAGGAGTTGTGAGTTACAAAGCCATGTTTCAGTGACTGTTAAAGCTTCCTGAGTAATTTTTTGGAGTTGTACCATGTTGTCAGATGTGCAAATGAGATTGGAATCATCTGTGTATTGTATTAGGGTGGCCTGTTGTATGAATGCATACAGAGTGTTGGTGAAAATGTTAAAGAGGAGGGGACCAAGGATACAGCTTTGTGGTACACCAGTGGTGACTGGGAGGTAAGGAGGGAGCATGGAGTGCCATTTTACTGACTGATACCTATTGCACAGGTAGCTGTTGAACCACAGAAGGGTGGTTTGAGAGAGACCTAGTGAGGACCTTTGAAGTAGAAGTTTGCTGTGACAAACTACGTTGGAGGCTTTACACAAATCTAGAAATAAGGAAGAGACTAGTTTGTTGTTATCTCTAGCTTTATTGGCATGAATTAATTTACAACATTGTCTAAGGGGAGGATTTTTAGGAAGTTCCAGTTAATAGATGATAGTGTAGTAATGCACATTTCTGGGTTAAATTTAGAAAGGTTGCACATTATTTTATAAACATGCTGCCAAATTGGATGTATGAGTTGTCTAATGATATAGAGTGGAAGATGATCACTGAGAGAGTCTGACATTGTACCTGTGGTGGAGTATTTGCTAGGGTCTGATACCAGGATCCAGTCTAATATGGAATTTGATGTCTTGCTATAATGTGTGGGGCTATTAATTAGTTGTGTGAAACCATATAAGTTCATGTTAGATGTAGGGGACTTAGAGTTTATGTCCAGCCATCTGACATTCACATCACCTAGTACTATTTTTTCTTTCGGAAATGTTATGGCTATCCAATGAAGGATATCTTCCAGTATAGCTGTAGTGTCATTTGGAGGGATGTAAAGGATAGTAATACATATTTGTTTATAATTGTTTCTTTTGAGGAAAGCAATAAGAAGCTCTGCTGAACTGAATTTTGGTGTTGGTTTGCTGTAAGGGGAAATGTGGCAGGTATTGGGAAATATTAAAGAAATACCTCCACCTTTCCTCTTTATATCATCATTGTGGATGATATTATAGCCAGGAGGGATAACTTTGGAGATGTTTATGCCAAGTTTCAGTTAAACCGGGAACATCAGGCTTATGTTGGGTAATTCAGGCATGTAGTTTGGCAGTTTTATTTCTTATCCTTCTAACATTTATTGCAGCAAAACTTAGATCACCAGGGTTGGTGATTGGCTGCTTTTAGAGAAGTGTGTGTAAGAGAGAATTATCTTTGTGTTCATTGTGACAGATGCGGCCAAGATTAGGGTATATATCTCCTCCTACAAGTATTTTAGTGTATAGGGGAATTATGCATACTTGTTCTTTGAAGTCTTGGAACAAATAGAAATGTAATAACATATGGCACATACCTGTTCTATGACGGAAGATAGTGACTGAGTGTAAGAGGAGACAACACTGAGGGGGTATTTAGCAATACATTCGACTACAGTGATCATCCCACCCTCAGGTCAAATTATAACCAAGAGCAATCATTTTAAAGCCAGTACAAAGCCAGAGAGATGCCAAATTAAAACAAGTTTTCTGTCATTTCCTGAGGCTAAATAACTGGCATATGCAGTATAGTTTTCTGGTGAGGAAAAAGGGGACAGTGGCCAAGTTAGTAAGAGGTCCTTAGAATGCATGGACTATTTCACAAAGACTTTCAATCACAGAACAGGCATGCATTTAATTAATTATGTTAATAAACATCAAGGTTCTTCATGATAAATGTGCCTACATTATAAAATGACAAAATTGTCAGGAAACACATAGGAGTAGGGCCTTATGGCAGAGCTCCTGCTGTATTGAGGTCAGATGTAGTGACTGCAGGCTATTATACAATGACAAAACTCTTAGTTAACTTGTAGGAGTAGGGCCTTGTGGCAGAGCTTCTTCTGTATCGAGGTCAGCTATAGTGACTGCAGGCTATTATACAATGACAAAATACTTGTTATTGTATACATTGTCTTAAATTGCCTTTTATAAGAGAGTAAACACAGTCTAAATCCATTTCTCCTGAAATAAATGTCAGTGGTATTAGGAGACTGGACTGGAATAAACAACTTGACTTTGTTTTATGCTGTGTTTTGTGTAGTTTTAGTTCACTCAGGGCTCCATCTCTGTTTTGCTCTGTCTGGTATTATCTACAGCAAATCTTTCTGTGAAACAAGATGATAAGAACGTTTCTGGAACTTGACAGCAGAATATCTTTTAATGCTGAGACAATTTCTGAGGCTTCCAAGTCAAACTTCAACTTTGGGTTAAACTTTCTAACATCCAGGGTATATATATACAATTTGAATGTTCTCATTACCAGAAAATTATATATACTGAGTCACTGTCAGCATTTATTTTAATTATTCAAGAATAAGGATTCCAAATAATATATCCCTGACATACCACAAAAGGCATGTTAGAGAAAACGTGTCTTTGTGCAATTTTAGAAGAGTTAGTCTAAAAGACCAAGTGGGCTAAACGTTTCCAGTTTTGGAAGATATATTGATCTGTTATTTCTTCTTATAAAACACACAAAAAAATCATTTAGTAATTTCACTGACTGAAATATGCAGCTTATGATATATTCAATCACCTTTTACATGTGCATGGTCAGAGTTTTCAGTCTAATTTTATTTAATCAAAAACTTAATAGAACTATTTTATATGTGTAATAAATCTTTCCAAAGTGTGCTTAGATATTTTAATGGACCTCTTCTGGTATAGGATTATACAACCATTTGCTTCTTGCCTTATTCTGTCTTAATGTCATGTATTTAAACTCTTTAATGCATTCATTTAATGTTTTATTCCAATTAGAAGTAGGTCAGCGAAGTACTTTTTAGCAGTTAAAGGCCTACTCTTTTAGCTAGACCACATTTTTTTACGGCCTCTTTCAACCTCCTCCTCTCACTCTCTTCTTGACTGTCTCCCAATTCACACCCCACTCTCAGGTGGAGTTAACTGTTATAGTGTCTGTTCTCATCGTATTCCTAAATCTGGCCACATCATGTGCTAGTCCTGCTCTGACTTCCTACAAAATCCTTTCTGAGCTCTTTATGCACAATTTCCCTTTTAAGTACTTTGCTGATCCAGAACGCACTCCCACAAATATAGAAACAGAAACATGACAGCAGATAAGAGCCAGCTAGACAACCTACAACACCAATTTCTGTACCTCTGGACCTTCTGGATAAGCTAAATCTTTTTTAAGGGGAAAAAAACATATAGTGTCTGTCACATGCATTCTTGAAATTCTATTACTGTTATCAATGATTGTATATCTCTAGATATCTGCAAAATATGGATCAGGCAGAAATTAACTTAGAATTAATTTAAAAACTAGAACAAATGATAGTTTACTAATTCTAGGAGAGGTTGACAGAAAGGATATATAGCACAGAGACTGAAGGACTACAAGTAGGAGTCCACTGTTTATATTTATTAGGTTGCTATGCCATATAACATGGTACAGGAGCTGACATGTTTACATGAAATGATTTATTGAACATTTAAAATAAATCAAATCTTTGCCTCAACACCCAGTACTTGTAATATGTTTCATTATGAAACTATAATATCATTCAAATATAAAAATAATGAAGTCCGTAATGAAACACATTGACATTTATGTGAAAAAGTGTTTTGACTCATATTCATGACTCATCATTAACAACTGAGCAAGGATTAAGTCTTGTATCAAAGGCTTCTTACATTATGCTATTTTTGACCAAAATGTATTAGGTTTCATATTATCTGAGTTCTGTGTCACCCATAATGTAGACAAATCATTTTATTTTAAAACTTTATTCTTTACTAGATGTAGTTATTATTAAACATATTTCTTTAAGAAAAACATTAAGTACAATGGTGACATAGCCTTAAAATAGCAAAAATAACTAAGAAAATAAAAATACTTTACTGTAAACTGCTAGTCACAACACTGCTTGTAAAACACATGCATGCATGTAGAGACACCGCTCTTATCTTTAAGTGTAGCTGAAAATAGCTATTAAAATATGGCATTACATTGCTGCTTGAAAAACAAGCCAATTTTATTGATGACTACTTCTCCCTTAGTAAGATCCCTGAAGACAAACCTAAAAGCAAATTTCATGCAAAAACTCATAACAGGTACAGAATGGATGTTGACAAGATTTTTCTTTGAAGTTCTAATGAATCAGATTTCTCACTTTAAAAAGTAACTGAACAGTTCTATTTTTTATTCTCAATTTAAGAATATGTCAGAATATTAATGGTTCTTTCATTTGAAGTTAAGAGAAATACTCACCCATTAGAAATAAAAAAAGAATATTCAGTAGCCATAAATGGTATCCTGGCTGTGACATTTTTCCTGCTACATAGACACACCTATACCTTGAGGTGTATAATTTCAAACAGTCCAATATATATGCAGAAAGTCATGGAACAGCAATAATGCTTTTATTAAGGAACACATGAAGTCAGTTGCTCTGCTCTTATACTGTTTGGTGAAGGAAAACAAACCATTAACCATCTCCTACCCAGATATGCTGCCGTTCCGAGCACCTCACTGAAGAGTTTGACTCAAGTTGTCTGGAGTTAGACTTTAACAGGTAATTCTTTAATGCCCTTAGTAAAGATGTTATACTGCATACTGCACAGTGCAAAATAACATATGAGAGGCTGAATATATATATAAAAAGGAAAACATCAAAAGAACTGAAGTGGAGGGTAAGGTAGCTGTTTTATGATTTACTCCTCATCTGAAAAATTCTATCATGGTGTAATCCCCATTTAGGTTCATGAGTAACATTAACTTGTGTTTTTTGGGGCTACAGTCTCACTTGTCATAGGTTCATAGGTACGTACTAGGTGAGCAACCCTTGTGGGACATTTTAATCCTAACCAATTTCCCTTTTTGTTCTCAAATTAACCTATCACATTTGGTTAGAGATAATTACCCATTCCTTGGTCAATGATAATGTATTACCCCTATTGAGAATGACTGGGATTATATAATAGATATTTGAGGGGACCCATTCATGGGATAATGCATTAAGGAACTGCCTATCTCAATTAGTAGTACAGAAGACAGTCCTGGGGTAAATTTTCTGTTTCCCATCCACAGAGCTGTTACATTTGAATATGGACAGGGATTAACTTTGTTTTATGTGGATGGGAGTCTGTTTCAGAGCAGCAGTATCCTCTGTGAGATGATATACTTGTCCCTCAAAACCATTTAGCTGATATTGCACAAGAGGTTTATATCACTAGACTGAGAAATTCTGATGCCATTTGTCATAATTTATTTTATTTGTAATTTGTTAACTGAGTTAGTCCAGCTGAGCTAAAGACACTCCCTTCTCAGGTGATAAAGGAGTTGTCTAGCTTCCCAAAATATCAATTTGATTGATAGTTTATGAACGAAAGCAGCACAGGTTGCCACATCAATCATAAAAGCTAGTTTATGCCAAGTTCCTGTATAGACCAAAGTGCTGATATTTGCTTTACATTCTGTACAGGAATATGTTCAGGTTACTGGTTAAGGTACCTGCTTGGTGACTCAGCATCTATTCAGTCACTATCAGGGGAGTTTTGCTTCTTCTCCCTCTGTCTTTTAATGGTAGTCTGGTTTCCTCCAAACATGTACAAGTAGTCTTACTAATGTAAATATATACTGCATTTACCTTTTCCCTTGTGTCCTAGGTCATGACAGGTGTCCAAGACAGACCAGGTCACTTACCTGTGAAGTATATGAAAAAAAATAACTGACACAATGAGTGGAGGGAGCTGGAGTTTTTGTACTTGGATACTGTAATTCATTTCCAAGGAAGGAGACTGTGCTAATTTACTGTAAAGTAAGAGGATTAAAGTTTGTCCTGTTGCCCAGTTTTCCATATCCAGACAGATTAGGATTCCACAGTTTAATTTTAAGCCATGAATGCATTTTGTTCCAGGTTAGAATGTAGCACCTATATTTAACTTCCATTTAGGAAGAATTATTCCATTAGTTTGGCATACATAGACACATATCTACAGTATCTATCTATATATCTATCTGTGTATGTATATATATATATATATATATATATATATATATATATATATATATATATATATATACATGTATGCATGTACTTAAAATGTCTAAGCACCCAAAAGTCATTACTAATGTCAATACAAAATAATAATAATGATAATAATGATCAAAAACATGGCACTGCTGTTTCTCCAAGATATAACCTCATAGCATGCAGCTACACAACAATGTTTTTTTGCAGGGGACAAGTATGCCTGCACCCTCATATGGGGGGCTGCCCAAAATCCCTTGTTAATTACACATTCTTACAATGAGATCACACAGTACTGGGCACATGGCATATTCCCCAAACTGAGTAATGTAGTGATTTCATGCAAGTGTTGAAAAGCTGTTTGTTGATCAAACTGTGTCAACAAAACAGATGAACAACACTATATATATATATATATATATATATATATATATATATATATATATTTAAATTTCTTTAAATAATAGTCAACCACTCCCTTGGTCTTCCTGTCTGTACAATGTGTCATTTGGTTGCTGAATTTGTTGACTGCTGCAATATTTCAGTATTTCAACCTACTACCTATTATGGTTAATTCTTGCATTAATTAGGTGAACACAGTGCAGTCATAGTTGCAGACCTATATAATTAGCATATATAAGTTAGACGGGTGTGGTGTGCAGTCCCATGTTGGGCCACTGGGGGAAAAGCCCAAGTCAAATGATTCTAGCATGTCTGATACAGATGGACTAGTTAGACAGATGTACTTGAGTCTTTGCATTGCTTAAGTGCATGGTGTATACTAAATTGTTCAGAGATAGGAGCTAATGCAAGTTTGCCTGTAATATATGTAAAAAAGTATCATTTATCATGTTTTGATCATGTTATCCAGGTGGTAAAGGTTGTGTTTTAGGACATTTTGTTAGCACAGTTTATTCCTTTTTGAGATGTGACTGCTGCAGACGATTTTCATAAGCAAGATATTGGTTGAATTCAAATATACATTTAATTTGTAGTGTGACAACAGTGGGTCTTTTGTTTGCATGATAGCAAAAAGGAAGCTATAACTATCATCAAATGGGTTTTTCCTAACACACAGCATGTTGACCAAAACATATTGAATCGCTGTTTATCACCCACGAAGGAACAAGGAAACACGGACCTACTTCCTGTAGGACACATGCTAAAATCCCTCTTCTGAGGCTCGATATACTATGATTGTGTATGTTGTGTTTGATATTCTTGTTTGCCTTCACTAACTGGTGGGACTGATGCCACAGAGATTAGAACTGTGCAATAGATGCATCCTTTCTTAGTTTCCCCAGAATCCATCTTTCCCATCAAACATCCCTCCTATCACACTCTCTGGCTCTTTCTTTTTTTCTCCCCGCAGATGACCATCAGCTACTTTCAGTTTCCCTTTTCATTCACTGGTTGGGACCCACACTACTTTCCCTTAAGGTCAGTCTGACCCATGTTTGATGTGCAGATGAAGGACACTGATGCAGCATCCCACTAATACAGGGGAATGTGCCCTAACACCCCCCCCCGCACAGCAGCCTTACCAGATCCATGATTGCTGCCATTGAGAGGTGTATGCATGCTGCCACACATGAGTAACCTCCACACTGAGCAACTCACTATTCCTGTAATGCAGACTTTCCCTGGGTATATATATATATATATATATATATATATATATATATATATATATATATATATATACTGTTTATTGCAGTGACCCTAGGCTGCCTTTCTCCCCCCAGGATGAGCAATCCAATATAGGTCAATCAGTCCCATGCTGAACCTGCAGACCCTCTAGTGCATGAGCTTATAACTGAAGATGAGTCAACTGGGGCTCAGTCAGGGGTCTATGCCTCTGCATGACAGGACTACTCCATACTCTCTGGGTTTTGTTATAGAGTAAGGTCAAGGAAAGAAAATAAAAGGAGAGAGGAGTGTGCCATACAGGACACACTGCAGAGTAGAGATACAGGAATAGCATGTTATGAATAATGGATCTTCTTATAGTTGTACTACTGTGGTACTGACACAACTTTTGTATCTGATAAGGAAAACATCACCACATCTTGCTCATCTAGGACATAGTGTCCATCCCCAAGGTGGTACTCCTTCAACTCTAAGTTAAGGTGCAAAAAACAAAAAGTCCATTTGCTATCTGTGACCTAGTGCTCCTCCGGGAGAAAGACCCTTTTCTTCTTACTCTGTCCACTGATGTTTGTTTTTATGCCTGTACGGATTTTTCAAATAATTTTTCTAAAACCAATACTTTTGACCTCCTCTGTAAGTACTGATCCAGTCATCATATGAGGCTATCCACTGCAGGTGGTGAAATAATGTGAATATGAAAGCTCATGGTTGTAACTGTGGCACCATGCCCACTTTTAAATACATTTTTAATAGAAAAAGTATTTTAAGTTTCTGGTCTACCTAATAATCCCAAGTGAGCCCAGACATTACTCCTAACTAGATGATATATTATAACTTTTGCACTAAATTTATGCATTTAGCTGATGTGGCCGAGTTTTGTAAAAGCGGTTAATTTTCAAAAGGATGGTCTTTCAAGTCCAACAGTTAGGTCATTTGCTAGGGAGATAAAAAAGAAGAAGAAGAAAAATGGCAAGTAATGTGCAGTATTCTTTTTACACTAGTTGTAGATAAATATTATATGAAGTCAGCTGCATCAGTCACCTCACCAAAGTTGCATCATGAGGTCTTTCATGCAGAAATGAATTACTCCATATTGATGGACTAATGTGTTGACATTATTTCTGCATATGCTATGAAGATTAGTGAATAAAATAATAAATGCTACTATGTGCTTCATATGCAAGCAAAGAATGAGAAGTTGTGTTTTTGCTCTCCCATGCACCCAATTTTTACATTTTTTTAAACCTCTCTAATTAGACCCCAGACCAATGTGATTCTGTGCCACCCTAATTAGAAATGCAATAAAATAGGTACATTTTAGTATTGGTGTATGTCTAACCACAACCCCTGATGGTGATGGGATGCGGAAAACGTACACTGTGGTGACATGAGACCCTGCAACTACTGGGAAACACAGCTCAATGAGATGCACTGTTTGGTTAACTTACTCTTATTTCTTGGTGCAGAACTGTAGCTTGTATGTTCATTGGGCTCTTGGTCTTGCTAGCAAGCCAATAAAAGTCATATCTGAATCATTTGAAAACATGTAATTAAAATCTATTTCTGTCTTTGGCTTAGTTCCAGCATGAACAACATTTTTCACTGAGTTAGTAAGAAAGACAGTAGCACACCTCTTAAATGCCCTGGATTTTCAGAGACATCCCTGATTCAGCCCCAAAACCTAGCTCTGTCTTTCATAAAATGTATGATTAGTGCACAAAACAATGAGGGTTAGAGTCTTTGTATAACTCCAGACATCACAGATGCAGATTCCTTCCTCAGCAGTAACTGCAAAGGAATACAAATCATCTTAATTCTATTAACGTTCTAAGTGAATGTCAGTACCGGTTCTTAGTGAGGTTGTTTTACCAGATTTCAGCTAGGTTCCAGTCCTATAAGACACATACAAGTCATGTATTTTATTACTGCTGTTTATATATTTTATTATTGTATTTATCTGATAAGTGGGTGAGTGGTCTGAACTTAAGTACAACCTTTTCACTATTAGAATGGTAACAAGACAGCCTGAGATAGTTTTATACAAGTAAACCATTTTTCTTGAAGGAAACAGTTGCAGAAGAAGCAGAGGACAATGTGCTATTAGATATGGCAGAAGGAATTATCCTGGGAAAATCTGATGTGCTCAGCATTTCTAATGCATGCAGTGTAAGTTCTGCTGGTTTCTGCAACCAGAGATGGGATATCAGCTCTTATGATACAGCTATAAAACAGATAAGAACATGAGCTCTCTAATTAGACAGGATAAAAAATAGAAAAAAAAAGTGGATGAATTCCCTTGTACTACCCAGCTAGGTTTTGAAAATTTAGTTATAGGCAAGCCAAGTGGTTCAACTTACAGCATAGAGAGCCTTGCTATTGAAGGAACTTCTGCAACAGAATAAAGAAGAAAAGATGTTTTGTTTATTCTTATATGTGTCAATTACTGTGGATTACTGGCCTAGACAGGTTCTGCTGTTTAGTATATGACCTATAAACAGAAGTGACCTTTCTAGAATAATATATCATATAAGTGGATGCTGCAGGAATTCAATCTGGACTTATGCAGTGGTTTGTTACTTACTTTAGTAACACACACTATACTGCCAGAAACGAAGGAAGAAGGAGGAGAAATATAAAGCCTGGACCTATATGGATCTAGGAAATGTGGGACTGGCAGGATAAAGACTCAATTATAAGTTTTTTTGTTGTTCCTTCCCTTTCTAGAACAGTCATTTGAGTCCCAGTACAGTGAAACCTACTTGTAAAGTGCAAGGATTCTTTGGAAAACCTTCTTCTTGAATATGGCTTTCATCAAACAGCACTTTACTGACATTGCATATCTATAAGCCTTCAGGACTTGGAAGTGGAACTATGCAAATTCATGCTGCAGAACTTTAATTGGGATGAATAAGCATGGATTTCTTTGGGAATCAGGCTATGTGGATCCAAGTGATAAAGCCAGAACTGTGAAAAGGAGGAGGTTTATGCTGTGCCCAGTAGAACTGAACATGTGTACTGTAACACCTCCTAATTAAAGGATACTGCTGTCTCTGTAACTATAAATGTTACTGGTGTTGTGCCAGGCAAATCACCAAATACATGGTGAGGTTAATCACCATTCCACAAGGAGAACTTGAATAGATGAACAAGACAATGCCCACTACCACCACCCCCAGAATGTAATAGACGGAGTTTCCATACCATTCCATTTAGAAAATGCAAGAGTATGTCAAGACCTACCAGGCAACATTAAAGAAAAATAGGTTCTTTTGAGTATTTGTGTAAGTCTTAACCTAAATCCCGATGTTGTTATGCAGAAAACAAAATAAAATAAAAATACTGATATATTTATGAAGAAATCGGCCAGGTTATCCACAAAGCTATTACAAATGTCTTTCAGCTGGGGTACTGCAGGTATGGACCTCAGGAAGGACATTCTGAAAAAATATTGGCATTATTAGGAAGGCCAGACTTCCATGCTGTCTCACCCAACTCACTTAAAGCAGAATACCCACCCCTGTGAAGTGTTGCATGCACCACAAGGACACTACCATACAGCACTGACACCACATCACTCTTGATGCATACTAAACTATGGATTATTGTTGGGACCTTCTGTAATTGACTATGAGTGTACCATTTGCTGTATATGATGCAAAGCCAAACAGCACTGTGCTATTGTGACCTCAAAGACATAGGATGTATATGGCGGCCACTTCAAAACTGTATAGGAATACAGGAAGTTCGCACAAGCCCGCTCATACTGTTGGATATCAAGAAGGCATCTATCATTGCAGCCAGAGGAACTTTCTAATACACAGTCTAAAGGGTGCAGGTTTCACCATGGGTACTATGAATGCCAGTGAGGTGCATTGGAGTACAAAAACAGTGCAGAGAGTTTCAGATGACAGTAACAAAGATGTCTGTCCTTGCTTTCCTACCAGTCTTTTAAGCAATAGCAACATTGAACATACTGAAAGAGAACATGCCAGAAAGCTTTGACTACCTTGCTCAGTGGTTCAAGAATATCCATCCACAAATATTCTGCAAGACTAAAAGTAAAAACAAACTGTGGACACTGATGTTTTCTCCATTAATTTAATCCCTGCAGGACATTATATGAGAAGGCTTGCAGTCCATTAAAAACTCACTGGATGTTTGGCACCCTTACTCCAGTGTCCCATGAGCTGGAAAATGACCCACCTGGGAAAATGTCTCCATTTGATACAGCTTGACCAGGTCTGCATGGATATGTCAATGGGCAGGTATCCTATCTGGCTTAACCAAATCTACACAATGCAGGGTTAACGTTCCGTAGATGGCTGGCATAAAAATTATCCTGTCCAACAAATCATCTTATGATCTTGTTGATTTTCTGAGGGCTATTATTGATAAACTTTCCTTGTGAACACATGTATATGAATATGTTTAGCAGAGAATGGTTGTTTGATAAAACTAGCATTTGAGGGTATGGTCACTCAAGCAAGGCAGTACTCAGTGAACAGATTTGGCTGCAGCTTGATTTGAGTGGCTGTCCATCAAAAAAGTGGGATATCTTTTTGGGGGTATATTAATATACAGTAACAATTCAGCTGCTAAAGTAGCTGTAGTGTGGAAGCAATGTACTGCAGTATGGTTTCCCTTTACTGATGTTGGACATTAAAGTACTGACTTTATGCTAACTAGGCGTACCTGCGACCATTATACAGGTATGTTTTATGGGGATATCTGTGTCATTGAGATATGTTATTTTATAATATCAGTTCCATGCATGAGTGGCCTGACACATTGAAGCAGTAGCCATGTGCTTTCCCCATTAAACATTACACCCCAAATTGTCAAACACTAATCTGTTGGCCATAAATGACTGACAACAATAGCCTTTGAAATACCACAGATTAGAAGACTATGACAATATTTTCACTGGGGAGTGAGCCCTGCCTCTGACATGCACTTGCAGAGTCTTCACCCCTGCTCATTTACTTATATATGCTAACTCCTAGGGTCATACAGCTCTGGGGAAAAGAGAACCACCTTAAAAGTGTGAACACATGACAGGCAGTCACTGCACTGTCTGCCTAAGGGTCAGAGCAGCAAACAGTTACAGTGAAATATAATACTTTAGTATCGGGATCGAGGATTTGACTACTGAATAAACAAACATTGACACCTGCCATTTTCCTTTACTTGCAATGCAGCCTATAGAATGTCATGTGACAGGCTGTTACTAGTAATTCAGTGGCATGGTTAAAGCCAACATTTTATATCACATTTCACTGGACTCACTGGCTCTTGAGTGAGCAGAGTATTTTTCGCTACCAAGTCTTCCATATGGTCTTAACGTTTATGGCCCCATGGGGTTCAACTGGCTGGGAGGTTCCTTCTTTGTGGCACTGCAGCACAACTGTCACAAAAAAAAACCTTATATCTTTCTTATTTTAAAAATTCAGGTAGGCTGTATGCAGTTTATCCTGCTTCCAGGTATAGAATAAATTAAATAATAAAATGCCTGGCAGTTAGCACAGAAGACTGAAGTAAAGAGCTGCTTCCTGTAGTCCATGGTACAGCGTTTCATTTCTTCTACCTCGATTTGCCTTCTCTGTACTCTGAGCAAGTCATTTCACCAGACACTGCTCCCATGTCTTCCCTGCAAAGGGACTTCTGTCAAATGGGCTTATCTTGTAAATGTATAAGATAAATAAAATATATACCAGTGGAGTCAATATATTCATATTTTATCACACAAGAGTTTCTTATTAAAGCATTCTTGAAGGAACTACAGTACTACTCCTTAAATGATTATCAAATTACTCTTTAAGTGGTAAAAACAATTATTTTCCTTTATTTGATATTCCCATGATGGCTGCTACTGAGACACCAGGGATTTTTTAACTATTTATTAAAAGTTTTAGTATTTGTTTCTGAAGCCTGTGATCACTTTTTCCTGATTTTTTGGGAGGTTAGCATAATGGTTAAGGTTTTTACCTTATAGACATAAGGTGCAAGGTTTGATTCACACATGGGGTAATAGGCTAGGCTTAAAATGGACCACAAGGGCAGTTAGCCTAGTACTAACCCATGAACCATGCTGTATTTGGTATATTATCCTTGGTTATACTCTTAATATGTAAAATGTTAATCAAATATTTGCAGTAATGTCCCCAAAACACTTTCATAAAAATGTGAAAATAAACATTTGGTCATTCCATGATTGAAGTGATCCTGTGATCGTTTTCTATTATGATAACCTAAACCTGAGTAAAAAAGTAATCATGTGTTCTTATCATAGGTTCATAGGTTCATAGGTTGGTACTAGGCTATCAGCCCTAGGGCCTATACAAGCCTAGCCATAACAATTCCCTGGCTATTTCTTCCCACACTATTTACTTCCCTGGACCCCTGTCTAGCAGGGAGACTGATGTGATCCCCGGGATGAATTTCCTTTCTCCCATCCAATCATCAAGGTTCCTTTTGACGAGGGCCAAAGAGGCACTCTGCTTGACATGTATGGGTAATCTATTTCAGAGTCTGGGGAGTCTCTGGGTCAGGAACCTATCCCTCCAGAATGTTTTGTTTATTGTGATGACAAGGTTTAGATCCTTGGAGCATGTGGCTCTGAGGGATTGGGATTTCTTTACGTGTAGCATGTCCAACAGCTCTGGGTTTGACATGGCCTTGTATGTTAAGCAGAGATCACCTCTGAGTACACGATATGTGACAGAGTATAGCTGGAGTTTTTTAAGGCGGTCAGCATAGGGCATCTGCTTTAGGCCTGTGATTCTTTTAGTGAGGTATTTCTGTGGCCTTTCCAGTTGTTGAAGATGTCTTGAGAGGTACATACCAAACGGGGCATTGTATTCTATAATGGGTCTAATGAGGGATGAGTACAGTGGGACAATGACCTCCTTTTTTCTGGATGAAAAGCCCTTAGTGATGAGGTGTGCCACATAGAAGGATTTCCTGACTGTCGTGGCGATGTGGTTATCGAAGGTGAGACCACTGTCCACCTGTGTCCCTAAGTCTCTTATGAAACTTTCGGAGTTTAGTGTACTGCCACCTATATGGTAATTCATGGATACATGTTTTTTCCCAAAGGGGATAACTATACATTTCTTGGCATTGAGCTTGAGCCCATGGCTCTGGCACCAAGCATCTGTTTCTGTAAGGCCCTTTTGTAGAGTATCCACATCATTTGGGGATTCAATAATGGCTCCCAGTTTGCAGTCATCTGCAAACTTTGTTATTCAGAGTCCCTTAGTGTTTGCCTGTACTTCAGAGAAGTAGATGCCAAACAAGAGCAGTCCCAGGACTGAACCCTGAGGTACTCCACTTGTCACTTCTCTGGAGCTGGATTTGGAGTCAGCTACTAGTGTGGGTTCTATCAGTAAGCCAGTTAGCAACCCATTGGGTGACGTAGGGATTAATGCCCAGCTTAGTAAGTTTATCTATGATTCCAGAGTGGGGGATGGTGTCAAAGGCCTTGGCAAGGTCTAGATAGGCCGTGTGGACCACCTTACCCTTGTGCATGGCTCTGGAGACTGATTCGAAGAAGTCAATCAAGTTCATGAGACAAGATCGGCCCTTCACAAACCCAAACTGGGTGGGGTCCAGTGTCCAGTGTTCTCATTTTTCTCTTGTTTCAGAACTACACATTTCACTTTAATATGAGATAACGAGACCAGTAAAGCTACCCCACTGTCTTTTACTTTTAACTCACTGTTTATTCTTTTCTCTTATCTCTTTATAGCAGACTTTATTGGCTTGATGTTATAAAGGAATGCCAGAGTTTCCATTTACAAAATACCATAATATATCACTCATGCTGGTGAATACAGATGGAGTCTAAGCAACATATTACCTTGCTCAGAGTTTCATAATTTCCAAAATAAATTCTACAACTGTTTGACGTATTCAAGTATTTGTCTTTGTGACAACCTCAGCTTTAGTAATGGTTAACTGCAAGTCAGCAAGATATAATAATTATAGGATCAGTGCACCCCAGCAGATAACACAGATCTAACTAACATTATACATACATTATAATGAATTAATGTGGTTTTAGCTGACTGTGTACAGTGGTAACAGTAACACATCATGGTTGCTGAAAGTTCTGCAGCAAAGGATGAAACCCTGTTTCAGATGGAATGCTTGCTGTTGTGGATAATATGTCCCCTAAAGACTTCATGTGGTTCCACAGAAACAGCCTGACTGCTTTTTTTCTGCGTTCTTAAAAAACATTTGTCGGTAATTTTTATTTTATTGATTGTTAGCAATGTAAAGCAAGTATATTTATTGTTACAGATGTTTGAGGTCACATTTCTGACCCTGGGGATGTCTTACATTGGCCATTTCTGAGACATAATATGTTTAGTCCATTTATACTAATAGAATAAGAAGTATTATTTATTATTAGTTAATGCATTTAAAATTGCTAAATAGTGGTCTGATGTTAATCCTTTTTAAATACTTCACCTTTATTGATCTTCTAAGAAAAAATGGATATTCAAACATCACCTTAAGTAAGTCCAGAAATAACTATATAAAGTTAAATTTAAGCAATGACATTGACACATATAGAGTCACTACGGCCTTAATATTTTAACTTGAACATTCTGCGGCAGGGATAGCAGCCAGTGTTGTAAACATTGGCTCTAGATGATTGCCACTGTTGAAGTGATACCCTGACCCCATGTGCAAAATGTGAAATATTGGTTTTGTATAGATAGGATTATAAAACAAATAATCATGAATGCATGGTGGTGTCATACCTTGTGTTTCTTCATGTTGCACACCTTGTATAATGCATGCTTACCAATCTCTTTCCCCTTGGAAATGGAAATTATTATAAAACCATTCATCAGCACTCCTCATTCCAGTTAAGACTGGATTCCAGCACTTGCATGAGCTGAACACATTCCTCTTATAATCAACACCTTATCTTAGCAGCGATTATCCTTCATTGTTTTTAACGTCAAATTCCCCACTTCCACATTGCCAGTCCCAGTAAATATATATATTGTTCTAGCAAAATCTGGTTATTTTCTTTATATTATAATGGTCATAGTAACTCCTGTATAATCACCTTTTATTTATTTATTTACTGATAATTGTTTACTGGTTAGTGCACCGATCAAAACTGAGCAATTTCAGACTCAGCCCACTTGGAAACATTATTAATAATGAGGCAATGAGATGTCTACTAGTAAATCCATCCCACTGAATTATAGTTTTAACATACCGTTTATTTTTCTCTTATCTCCTTCTAGCATAGTTTAATAGCTTGCTATTATAAAAGAATGCCAGAGTTTCTGTTTACAAAGCATCTGTTCACTATATTTTTCCTTCCCCTTCCCTCTTCTTAAAATTCTTAGCTCTCGTAGAAGATGTCTTCTTTCCAAATCCACTCAAGTTTAATCCCCCAGAAAGAAAACTCAAAAGGGGAAAAGGATTTTTAACTTCAAAATAATACTGTTATCCCAATGTATCCAAGTACCCTGAAACAATATGAATACATATTCTTGATTTTTAACATTACATAGTGTGCTTCCTTTTAGGCTTTCTATATACCCTTCCCATCAATCCTGTGTATGAACATTAGCCCTGAGACAAATAAATGTTGATCTCTCCATTCAGTTTTCCTCCATTGCTCCCACAACATGTATTCAAGACACGCAGTACAATACCACTAAACAGCAATAGCCTTTATTCTAAAACTATGAACCTCAAACATTCTCATTTGTTGATAATGCATCCTTGAATCACATTCCAGCCAGGGAGATATCACCACATCAAACCACTTACTCACACATCCCTATCTGAGATAAGTAAAGTGATGCCATCTTTCCCCCTCTACACTATGGATTCCAGCGCCAGCCTCTCTTATGTTCCTGCTCCCTTTCAACAAATCTGCCAAGTCTACCCAGCAAGACATACAATAACAACAGGAGGCACAGTAAGTATTTACAGTACTGATTTCAAACTCAATGCCTTTCTGAAAGGCTAATTACATCAAAACACATAAACTTAATATCACACAGTCTTCTACTGTTTTTGTAGAAGTAAAAAGCAAAAAAGGTATGGTTGACCTCTGATTAAATAAGAGTTCAAATGTCATCCAGAGTAAAAAAAAAAGCACTGTTAAAAAATTGAAAATACTGTGGATACCACCTCAAGATAGGCATGCCATCTACCTTACAAACAAGTGCATGAACAACCACGAAAAAGTGACAGTGAATATCAATTCCAAGGAGCTTAATAAGTTTAATGATCCTTTTCAGTCATTGGTCACAAGGGGTTTATGTTTAGTGGGTGATTGGGGATTGTTAGGGTTAGGGACTGAGAGGGGAATGCCATGGTTAGGGAATGAGTGGGAGTATTAGTGTCAGAGTTAGGCTCTGATAAGGCTATGTAGTTCACTAGGGCTGGGTGTTGGAAGGGCTAGAAAATAAAGTTGGATCAGGCTAGTGAGAGTTAAAGCACTTGCCATTTAGGGCAAGTCACAGCAAGTAAGTGTGTCACAAGCAGCTAGGACATGAGCACTTGTAGTAGACTGACAAGTAAATGTTATATTGCGGCAGGCTGATTTCCTTGTGAAACAGAGTGGCAGTAGTCTCTTGGTTACTGGAGAAAGTATTGTTACTGTATTCAAACGTCCGAAATGTATGAGATAAACATAATGCATGTGTCTGTTAGAAATGACTGACTTTGTTGTCTTGTTTTTTATCCTAACTCTGTAGGTCTGTTCCACATTGTGATTACAGGTCTCAACTACCACTGAAGGTCTGAATCACATCGTGATTATAGGTCTTAACTGTCCCCTTTTCTCAGAATATCCCTGAAATTTCTTCATATTTTTGCACTGTTCCTTCTAACTTTTTAATTTTCTGCTGAATATTGAGGATTACAGTCAGTCAATAATGCCAAACATTCAAGTTTTATCTTATTGTTCAGAAATGTTTGTTAGTACAAAACCTGCTACTTTATTAACTTTTTAAGATAATTAGAGTAAGATTTAAAAATTATCCTTGATTTGTGCCCCCCTAACATTATTTTTTGGTTTTGTCCAGAATTATTGAGCAAAGAAGTCAAAAATATAGCTGTGATTCATACTTTACAGCAGCCACTATTTATTTTTTAACTGTGGTGGTGGTGCTGTGGTTGCATTGTCGCCTCACAGTAAAACGTTGTCTTGTTCGATTCTCAGCTAGAGCGTCTTCTGTGTGGCGACATGCGTGAATGGGCGTACCTTCGTTGAAGGTTGTGTGTCAGGGCCGGCAACTCATCAAGTAAAAATCTACTGCCAATCATTAGCGGACCGGATGGAGTTCTGCTGTGGCGACCCCTAACTGGGAAAAGCCAAAAGACGACACAGCAGCAGCTTGATTTTTTTTTATCATAATCAGATGTCTGCAGTGTATACGGTCAACAAAGGGAATGAATATAACTGCTGGGTATTTGTAGGGGAAGAGTCATCTGTTGATAAAGGTAACTGTCACATTTGTTTTGTTTTGTTACTTTAAACTTCATTAATCTGGCTCTGCAGGACTAATGTGCATTTGTGTAAAGTGAGCTGGGAATACCTCACTGTGGCTATTTTTTCATCACAGGCAAACAAGGTCTACAAAGTCAATAAAATAAGAGTAACTGATCACTGTAGAAGCTATCTGTGGAAAATGTGAATTAAACACACTGATATTTGATCACTGTTAGACAGTCACTGAACTGAAGTGAAAGAAACATTATCAGACAATATATTGTATTTTCTGCATTTTCTGCAGTTGGTGCTGAACAACCATTGCTACAAAATATGTCTGTATGTATGGGGGGAAGGGGTTGCATTGCATTTAAAAGTAACAAACTGGCCATAATTTCTTTCACTTTCCATTATAGTCAGACATATCAGCATTGTATACAATGTGTCTATCTTAGGGTGAGCTGAGCAGGTTGTGTGAAAGCAACTGAACACTGACACAGTGGTGCATTGAGTAGCATTGCCATCTCAAAGGGCTTTGGTCTCCAAGTTCCTGGCCTGGTTTTGTATGGGTTATTTTCCTCAAACGCATCAAAGATAAGCCATTGTTGAACTGGCATTCTTCCAAAATTTCACTGTAGGTAAGAATGCAGTGTGTGTGTGTGTGTGTGTGTGTGTGTGTGTGTGTGTGTGTGTGTGTGTGTGTGTGTGTGTGTGTGTGAGAGAGAGAGACTTTTTTGTTGGGGGGGCAGGTTAGAGAGATAAGCAGTGTTCCTAGATATAATTTAAGCACTCTTACATGCATTTCTTTGTTCAGTTCTTTGGGAACTTCTGTTTCATCATCTTTGAAAATTATGACTTTTGGACACAGTTTATTTCCTCCTTTAAAGAAGAAAAAGTGAGAGAATTTATTTTTTAGTCATGAACTTTATTAAAGCCATCACTGGATCAATAGGTTGGACAAATAAAAGCCTTAAAATGCACTGCAGGGCATCCAGGACATCATGAATTTTGGGGTCCTAGTAGACCTCAGTGTCCTAGTAGCCCTCAGACTGCAATTTTAACTAGACAAGTTACTCTACAATTAGTACAGCACATATTTACCTAGTTAGCGTGCATTAAAAGGGTGCAGAAAAATCATAGAGTAAGACAAAATGTGAGCACACAAAAGAAGAGAATCATGTGGTATTCCCAAATATGACTTGCATGTTCTTGGAAGCATTTTATTTTATTATTTATCTTTGCTAACTGGGATAGGGCAGTGATCAACACTGACTAATTATTTTATTTGAAACTACTGTTTTTGTCAGCTTTCAGCATTACACCTTGGACACAATTTATTTATTCCTTTAAAGAAAAAGGTTAGCAAATTTCTTTCTTTCTTAAGCTATGATTTGTTTTCAAGCCATTAGTGGGTCAAAAATTTAGAAAAAAGCACTAAAATGTATCTAAAAGAAACTAGAACACCACGGTGTAACTGTATTAGTATGACAGACTGGGAAGATAAGTGAGATGGCAATATGGTTTGTTGGGAAGATAAGTGAACTGGGAAGCCATAAAGGTTCGTGGAAGTATGGGAAATCAGAATATCATACACTTTTTTCTTCCTTAACCTGCAACCATCTCAGCCACTGTTGAAGTGATGTTACATGCAAACCATGCTGCTTAAGTGTAACACCTTGGTCAATGTTCAGCTATGGTGGGGCTAACACTAATGGACAATTTCTTAAATTCTTTAGACCATTTGATATATTCACGACCATCAACTTGGCCACCATGTATCGTTGACCTCTGACACATGCTCCTATCTGTGGAAGGTTGTCATCAACACCCCACTCACAAAATCAGTATCCCCACATCATGGAGATTCTTATGGGCCAGTCTTTTCCCTTGGTCTTCTGTATAAAGACATAGGGAGACTAGTTTCACAGCAACTGAAATGCCATTCCAATAACTAAGGATTCTTAAGTAGGAAGCAATATGGCTTCACTAAGGACAAAAGTACTGCCATTTAATTCACTATTAACAGATATAGGCAAATGGATGCAAGCAGACTGATTAGGGTGATAGTTGATGCTCTCAGAAATACCCTTGATACACTCTTGTATACAAAGATTTTTGAGGAGCTTGTCATGCATTGTTTGATTAATACCTGCTGAAAAGTAATTACCAGATGGTAGGAATTGTATAGTAGTAATAGATTAATCTCAGTTGCATTGCTTTTTCATACATTCTGGAGTCTATTAAGGATCAGTCTTTGGACCCATGTTATTTGCAGTGTTTGCTGATGCTTAACTTTTTATATTTCTACTATAAATGCTTTGTTTAATGTAGATAACATGTTATCGGGGTACCCTAATTACCCCCTTTCCCTAATTTGAAGAATACTCTTTGAAGATTTGGAACCTGAACAACTGATTTAGTTTAACTGGACATGAGGGTGAGTTTCAGAAAAAGAAAAAAAAATGCTCCATGTTGTGTTGTACATACAAGTGATTAGCCGTGGTCTCATCTATCTGGGCAATCACCACATCAACTGGTGACATAAATGAAAATGCAAGAGACATCAAGGACAGCCCAACACTGATTACACTAACTGTTTTATATGCAAAACCATCAATCAGCCACCAACAATCAGCACTTGTTACTATGAAGCATGAACTGTACTAAACAAAAAGGCTGGATCCACTCTTGGTGAGGATATTTTTATTTCTTTGTTGAAATATTCATTGCTAGTCACTGCAACTAACATGCAGTAGCTCCAAAAATGATAGAAGAGAAACTACAGGTTCATGAGCAGTTCCCCAAGAAGATTCATCACTTTTTGATTCTGGGGAAAAAACAGAATGGCTTCCCATCATGTTCATAACTGTATCACTTATAACCACCATGATTTTTAAGTTTTTTACTAGGTCACTGCACCTCAGTATCTGGAATACTAACATGGAAGACACACCTGGTTCTGTACACAAGCAATAATAATGAGCGTGTTTGATCTGTGATCAGCTGTAAATGTCTACAACAAACCAATGTGTTTTAATCCATCCATCCATAACTCCCTTTTTCCTATTTTTTCACATGGGGTTGAAGTGTCATATCAACAGTTACCATCATCTAATGCCAATGCTCACACCTCTGGTTGGGTAGCCCTGCTGCAGTTGTTCTTCTGTACCACACACATTTTCACACACTCACATCTATGGCCAGTTCTAAGTGTTCAGTCCCCATACTGCATGTCTTTGGAATGTGGGATGAAACTGCAGCACCCAAAGAAAACCCATGCAAACATAGCATGGAGACGTAAACTTTGCACAGAAGGTACCCCAGCCAAGAATCACACTGAAAAAACTCTTCCTGTAAGGCAGCAGTGCTACCCTCTGTGCCATCCATACGTGCTATAACACATGATGTGTTTTAATGTTAATGTACCGTATGTGCTATAACACGTGATGTGTTTTAATATTGATGTACCATATGTGTTATAACATGTGATGTACCATACGTGTTATAACACGTGATGTGTTTTAATGTTGATGTACCATATATGCTATATAATGTTGATATATAATGCCTTGCACTTTGCTTTCTGTGAGTGGAAATTAAACCATGCCAGCACAGAAGCACGGTGAAACAGTAAAAGAGTCTGTTACTTGTTCCTTGCGTGTTTACTATTTTTTGTTTGTGTCCATAACTGGAAAGGACATTACAGTGCTGACTAATGCAGGATATAAAAGAAGAGAGAGCCCGAATAACTTCTAAAACAAGACAACCCAAAGTAGCAACACAATGCAAGTAATTGGAGACAGCAGACATGACATGAAACTGATGTCTTCAACTGAAAATTGCAGCATCTATGTTGAGAGACTGGAGCAATACATTTGTATAAATGATATTCGTAATAATAAACATTTCATTGTGCTTTTTAGTGCTGTTGTGGGAGCAGAAACACATTTTTTTGAATTGTTTGACTATGCCAGACTGGCTTGCTAATAAGGAGTTGGATGAGTTAGTGAGAATGATGCGGAACCTTTTGACTCTAAAACCGTAGTTAATTTCAGGTTCCAAAAGTGGTGTCAAAATGAGGGAGAGACTATTACAGCTAATGTGGCAGAAATTTAAGACATCACAGCATTCTTGGTTTGGTAATGGCTTAAATGATGTCTTGTGCAATAATATGGTGTGCCAAATTTTACAAGAATGAATTCAAAACAGTCTGTTAACTGAGGCACATTTACTATTTAAATGGACACTGGAGATTTCATTTCCAGTGGAAACTATGACTAGAGACACACTGGAATTACAATTCAAAGTAGAATTTGGTAAGAAGACCAAAAGTAACAGAAATAAAAAGTGCAAATCAAAAGCCATGTCACCATTGTGGGTACATGTCCCATCTTCTTCCTCTGCAAATTGAAAGGAGTAGAGCACAGACTGTATCATAAAGTAGATCATATTCAGAGAGTTTGATGCAGTAGTAAAACAAATGAAAAAGTATGTCCCAGAGAAAATAGAAACGTGCATAATGGTATAGACGTTTCTGGTAAACACAAGTGAAATTGTATTGCACAGGCTAAAGTTATTTAGCATAACTGGGACAGACAGCCAAGCGATTTGGCTCATGTCAAAAACAAACAGCCATGTAGTCAAAATGGAGTTGGACACAGGGGCATTTGTTTCAATAATGTCTCAAAATTACTATAAAACATTTCTCATTAAAAATAAGTTGAATCCCCTTCTCAAGACATATACTGGTATAGAAGTTACTGCTCTTGTACTGTCTGTAACAATAATAATAATGGCCAAGGGAAGTATTATACTTGTACATTATACAAAATGGTGGTGCACCCTAAGGGGAGTGTTAGATTTGTACATTACACAAAATGGCAATGTACCCTAAGGGAAGTGTTAGACTTGTACATTATACAAAATGGTGGTGCACCTAGAAAGTGTTAGATTTGTACATTACACAAAATGGCAATGCACCCTAAGGGAAGTGTTAGACTTGTACATTATACAAAATGGTAGTGCACCCTAAGGGAAGTGTTAGATTTGTACATTATACAAAATGGTGGTGCACCCTAAGAGAAGTGTTAGACTTGTACATTATACAAAATGACGGGGCACCCTAAGGGGAGTGTTAAACTTGTACATTATACAAAATGGTGCAGCCTAAGAGAAGTGTTAGACTTGTACATTATACAAAATGGTAGTGCACCCTAAGGGAAGTGTTAGATTTGTACATTACACAAAATGGTGGTGCACCCTAATAGAAGTGTTAGACTTGTACATTTTACAAAATTATGGTGCATCCTAAGAGAAGAGTTAGACTTGTACATTATACAAAATGTCGGGGCACCCTAAGGGAAATATTAGATTTGTACATATACAAAATGGTGATGTGCCTGTATTATACTTGTTTAAAATAGATAAAGACCCTCCTGGCATGTCCTTCTGAATTGCAGACTACTGAGGAAAACTGCAATTAATAATAAAAAGTGCTACTCCTGTATTTAAAAGTGGAACTATTACTCTGTAACACACTATGGGTTAAACATATCTGCATTGTTTTTCAAGGCATGTTCAATACCTCATGCTATCAATTCACTAATTATTAGGGAGGTGAGACAGATAGAAGCAGCTAGAATATGTTTAAGTGCTGATGGGAGTCCCTGGTTGATGCTATTTGTCCATGTAATAAATAAAAGAGGAAAGGTCAGAGGGTGTAGTGACATTAATGTCATATTTAACCCTCAAGCAACCCAAGTTTCAACAGTATCCTTTACCATCATCTATATGAACTTCTACAACCTGATAGACAGTGGAAGTGGACATTCTTTCTGTGTGGCTGTAAGGTTGATCCGTGTTGCAGTCCTAATGCAGTAAAATCCATATCTTCTGGTAAAAATGGGCTGTGATACTTCCGCATATGCTATTGGAGCAGTGATGTTACATGTGATGAAACATGTCAGCAAGAGGCCTAAAGTGTTTGTGTCATGTTTCTTATCTGCAGCTGAGAATGTTTATGCCCAATTTGTTACAGAGGAATTGAGTTTTGTGTTGGATGTTAAGTGATAATTTATGCATGTTACAGACCAACAGCCATTTACCTCCTTTGTAGTACAAAAAAGAGATTTCCTGCCACAGCAGATGCCCAAATGCAATGATGGCATTCTTTTTGAATAGACACTAGTGCAAAACTGAGTATATGAAAAGAGACATCATAGAGCTCTCAGACTATGTGTCTCAGGCTGGTATGAGCCTAGCAGGTTATACCTCATATCATGCTTTTCGGCCCCAAAACTTGGACCGAACCATAAAAGGAGGAGGAGCATCCATATTCATCAAAGATACCCACACCTCCAGGTTAGTGGCGTTGCACGAGGCATCGGAGACCATCCATGTGCAACTAACAGTGGGCAAAACTGCCTTTCAGTTTGTAGCATGTTACAGACCACACTCTCAAAATCAGGAATCCCACTCGGCTTTCCTGAGATTACTGGAGAATATGAAGATCTCTCCAAACACCATTATATTGGGTGACTTCAACTACCCAAACATAGACTGGGAGTACTACTCAAGCTCCAACACCCTAGCCCAAAGGTTCCTAGAATTTATAAACTCAAATGCTATGGAACAACTAGTCACCACTCCCACAAGAGGGGAAAACATACTGGACCTAGTCATCACGAACATGGGGACTCTATGCTCCATACCAGAGGTATACCCCTCATTGGTAAGATTGGACCATAAATTAATCTCACTGGATATCCACATCCCGACCCCACCCCCAGCCCAGAAAACCACAGTGAACAACTTCACAAAAGCAAACTTCACACTTCTCAAAACCGAGGTGGAATCCTTCAAGGCCCCCGGGTCAGTGGAAACTACGGCCCAAACTGCAGAATCCTTTATAAATGCATTCTAAGGACACCTCCAGGAATGCATGGATCATGCTATCCCAAACAAAACCAAGACCCAATCTTCCAAAGGCAGGCGTCCAGTCAGGTGGACCCCAGCCATAAATAAGCTGTACAACAGAAGGAGGAAGCTACTACATGATAGAGAAAAATCCCTAAAAGGGAAGGCATCTCTGATCAGAACTAGCAAAAAACTACGATCCCTCATAAAATCCTCCAAGGCCAGCTTTGAGAGAAAAATTGCACAGGACTCTAAAGAAAATCACAAGGCTTTCTTTAGTTATCTTAGGAACCTGGGTGGCAACTCCCAGATATGCTCAGATTTGATCCAAAATGACAAAAAATACACTGAACCCACAGACATTGCCAACATCCTGGCAGACAGATTCAGTGCAAACCCCCCCTCCCAAAAGAGCAAATAACTATCCCAGCAGAGTGCAGCCTCCCTAACATCTCAGATGCTCAGGTGAAAGCCGCCCTCTCCAAAGCAAAAAACACAGCATCAATGGGACCTAACGGTGTCCCGGGTTGCATCCTACATGAACTCCAAGAAGAGCTAAACCCTCATGTAAAGCTGCTGTTCAATCTCAGCCTTACTACAGGATATGTACCCAAAGAATGGCATACAGCAACAGTGGTCCCACTCCACAAAGGTGGTGCCTCTACGGACCCTGGAAACTATCACCCCATAAGACTGACTACCCTGGTCTGCAAAGCTATGGAGAGGATCATCATGGAACTCATAAACAAAGACATTGGGGACCTACAGACACTGGATCCTACCCAATTTGGCTTTGTTAAGGGCAGATCCTGCCTCTTGAACCTGGTTGACTTCCTTGAAACAGTCACCAAGGCTATTGATGAAGGGAAGATAGTCCACACAGCCTACCTGGACCTCGCAAAACCCTTCGACACAATACCCCACTCGGGCATCATAGATAAGCTCTCCAGCTTAAATATAAACCCCTATGTCATAAGATGGGTTGCAAACTGGCTCAAAGACAGAACCCACACGGTCAGAATTGCTGGAGCCATGTCAGACTCAAAACCAGTTACAAGTGCCATCCCACAAGACTCAGTCCTGGGACCTCTCTTGTTCGGTATATATTTTTCTGAGGTACAGGCTAACACGGGAGGACTATGGCTGACCAAGTTCGCAGATGACTGCAAACTGGGCACCATAATTGACTCTCCAGCTGACACAAGCATCCTCCAAAAGGGTCTCACAGAAACGGATAACTGGTGCCAGGGCCATGGCCTAAAGCTAAACGCCAAAAAGTGTATAGTCATACTCTTTGGCAAAAACAAAGTGCCCACAAATTACCACATAGGTGGTAATCCATTAAGTATGGAAGAAGTAATTAGGGACCTGGGGACCCAAGTTGATAGTAATCTCTCCTTTGACAACCACATTGCCAAAGTGGTTAGAAAGACCTTCTATATAGCCCACCTTATCATGAAAGGATTCACATCTAGATCAAGGGAGGTCATAGTGCCCCTTTATTCATCCCTCATCAGGCCCATAATAGAATACAATGCCCCATTTGGGATGTACCTTACCCGACAACTGCAGCAACTAGAAAGACCCCAAAAGTACCTCACAAAGAGGATCAAGGGACTCAAACAGATGCCATATGCTGCTCGGTTAAAGAAACTCCAGCTCTACTCAGTAGCATACCGCCTACTTAGAGGTGATCTATGCCTGACGTATAAAGCTATATCAAACCAGGACTTAATGGACATGCTCCACCTCAGAAAATCCAAATCCCTTAGAGCAACGCGCTCGAGGGACTTGAACCTCAACACAGAAATAAATAGGACATGCTGGAAGGACAGATTCATAACCCAGAGGCTCCCTTCACTCTGGAATAGAATCCCAGTGCATGTTAGGCAGAGCCCCTCACTGACTCTCTTCAAGGGGAATCTTGATGAATGGATGTGGATGGGAGATCGTAGGTTTACCCCAGGAATTACTTCTGTGTCACTACTAGACAGAGGCACAGTAAACTAACCCAAAAAAAGGGCACAGTAAACTCAATTCAAAGGGTGGCAACAGCCAAACACACTCTGGCTAGGCTTGTAAATGCCCTAGAGCAGATAGCCTGGTATGAACCTATGAACCTATTGAGCAGCATTTTACCTTCTCCAAGGATGATGCCACAATATGAACAAAAGATGACTGAGTTTAATAATTGGCTTAATTTCTGGTCATTCTAAGGGAGTTCAATATTTGTCAGCACGGAAGGAGATGGTTAAGAGACCATGCTGCTTTTCCAGGGATGGTCTGTACCTCTCCCCTCTAGGCTTTCGAATATTAGCTAAAACATTGTCTTCCCCATAGTGCCTTTTTTAGGCAATGCCAAACTGAAAGTACTTCCGATATAGCAAATCAAAACCAAGAAAATCTAAAGAGATTACAGTTCAATGCTAGGAGTCTAAACAAAAAACTTCACTCCCTAGAAGCTCTCTTTACCCTAGAGAATGCTGATGTCTGTGTGGTCACTGAGACATGGTTTAAAGCCGCAGAGAGCACACCAACAGTACAAGGTTATAATGCCTTCCACACATTTAGACCAGCTACTTCACAGGCAGGGACTAAAGGTGGAAGTGTCTTTATTTACATCAAAAATAAATATACTTCAAGGCTGGTCAAACAGGACAATGCACTTGAGCTGCTCCATGTTCAAATTACCATAGGTAAAATCCAATACCACTTCCTTGCAAGCTATAGGTCCCCTTCTTTGACCCAGGAAAACCCATACCATGTATTTAAACTTATTAGAAACAATAACTATCCAACCTAATACCATATTCATAGGTGACTTTATTTATCCCACTATTAACTGGGAATCCTGTATGACACCAAACATACATGCACAGAGATTCCTGGATTTTGTAAACACAAACTCCCTGGACCAGATAGTCAATACACCAACCATGGATGCAACCATACAAGATCTGGTCCTCTCTAATATGGAAGACTGCTGCACACTCCTACTTTAATGCCTTCCCTGGTGAATATTCAGGAACTATTCTAAGGCTAACCTCCTGCTATTAAGTGAGAACCTGGCAAAATTTCAAGCCCCCATAAACCCTGAGAACACTGCTGCCTATGCAGAACTGTTCACAAAAACACTGTACAAGCATGTTAATAGCTGCATAGAGGCAGCTGTACCCACTAGGAAGAAGTACAGAACAAAGTAAAAAAATATGCCACCCTGGCGGAATCACAAAATCAATCGGATGTATAACAAGAGGAAGAAAATCATGGCAAACATTAAGAAGTGCAGCACCCAGCAGAATAAAAGCACTCTGATCAAACTAAATAAACAACTCAGAGAACACAAAAAGTCTACCAATGCCAAATTTGAGGTAAATGTAAAAGAAAAAGCAAGTTGGTTGCACGCAGCAGGTTCATCAGTAGAATAAAACAAATGAATAGAATTGTATACATTAGCTACATAAAGCAGCCCAACATTTATCCAAAGTACCACGACCTAGTATACTATATATATTCTACTGACGAACCTGCTGTGTGCAACTAACGTGTTTTTTTCTTCTACATTTGGTCTTTTTTACTAGCTGGTTGCTTTATCTGGCTGTTCAGTGGATTTTTCTCTTCGTGTTTTCAAATTTGAGGTAAATTTGCCTCCCAGGTCAACGACAACCACAAAGCATTTTTTAGCTATGTCTGCAACCTTAAAGGTAATACACAATTGTGTGGAGAGCTCATTGTAAATGGAGCCACCTATACTGAGTCAGAAGATATAGCAAACCGCCTGGCTGTTAAATTCGGCTCCAACTTTACTCCTCTCTCCCCCTCAACCTTCCCTCGGGAAATATCATCAAATATAACTCCCCGTAATATCACTAGGGAACAGGTCCTTAATGCTCTCTCTAAGGCCAAGAACACTGCATCAATGGGCCCAGACAATATCCCAGGATGCCTTCTAAATATCATGAAACATGACCTATCAGGGCCTCTGGATTTACTATTTAACTGTAGCCTTCAAACAGGCTTCATGCCTCATGAATGGAGAAAGGCAACAACCATCCCTCTGCTCAAAGGTGGGCCATCTACAGACCCTGGAAACTACAGACCCATAAGTCTCACTGGTCTTATATATAAAGCCATGGAAGTATTATCATGGCGATGATCAACAGAGCTATAGTAAACCTCCAGACACTAGACCCAACCCATATTGGTTTCGTCAAGGGCAGATCATGCCTACTCAACCTGGTGGACTTCTTTGAGAAGGTCACCAAAGCAATGGATGAGGGCAAAACTGTTCACAATGCCTACCTTGACCTGGCCAAGGCATTTGACATAATAGCCCTCTCGGGCATTGTTGACAAACTCAAGAGGCTGGATACAAACTCATATGTCGCCCTGTGGATAGACAACTGGCTCAGACAGGAACCAGGAAGTTAGACATAAGTGGAGTCCCTCAGGGATCTATCCTTGGACCGCTCCTTTTTGGCATTTACTTCTCAGAAGCCAAGGACAATGTCAGTGGGCTCTGGCAGACTAAATTTGCAGACGATTACAAATTAGGAGCTGTCGTTGAATTTCACATTGACACAAATGTTCTCCAGGAGGGGCTGACACAGACAAATAACTGGCGTTAGAGCCATGGACTAAAACTAAATGCCAGGAAATGCATAATAGTATTCTTTGGGAAGTCATCCATCCCTGATAACTATTATATTGACAACACACCCCTTAGAGTTGACACAGTAGTCAGGAACATAGGGACACACATCCTTTGATCATCATGTGTCTATAGTGGTGAGGAAATCATTCTATGTTGCACAACTCATAAACAAAGGTATGGCATCTAAGTCCAGGGAAGTCATTGTTTCATTGTATTCAGCATTCATCAGACCTATCATTGAGTACAGTGCCCCCTTTGGTATGTACCTAACAAGACATATCCATCAACTGGAACGTCCACAGAGGTTCCTTACTAAAAGAATACAGGGCATAAGTAATATGTCCTATGCAGACCACTTCAAGGCCCTATCCCTGTATTCTGTCTCCTACAGGTTTTTGAGGGGAGATCTATGCCTGGCATACAGGGCATTGTCAGACCCCACTCTGATGGACCTCCTCCATATCCACAAAACAAACAGTACCATAATTACCCATTCTAAAGACTTAAACCTTGCCTGTAATATAAATAGGACCTGCTAGAGAGAGAGGTATGTATCCCGGAGACTAGCCGATCTATGGAACAGGCTCCCCATCCATGTGAAGCAGAGTTCCTCCCTAACTCAATTCAAGCGCTACTTGGAAAATTGGATGGGAACCCAGAAATTCATCCCTGGTTTGGCACCTATGTCATGTATATGTATAACTGATGCTCTGGAATGAGCCAGAATATGCACCACTGCACCCATTGGAATGGCCTACATAACCTTGGAAGTTGTCTGGCCTTTTATGGTAGCAATATTTTTGCTTAGTCTAAATGGCCAAAGTTCTTTACAATGAGCTCTACTACTATTGTCCACAGCATTAACATATTAGAAGACATTTTTGCTAGAAATGGAGCTCAACAGCATCTGGTGAATGATAATGAGTCTCAATTTATAGGGGTTGACTCTCACACCTTTCTTCATAAAAAGAGAAAGTCACATATTGCATCTGCCCCTTGGCATCTAGCAACTAATGGACTTGATGAGAGGTTTGTGTTTAAGTCTTAAGTACTTCAAGCTCTAATAAATAACAAATGTAGCCCCTGACAACAGCCAGTCGAGTTCTTGTCTGTGTACCAGACTGCTGCTCATATTACCACTAACCAGTTTCTAGACATGTTATTTTAAGAATCTTCATTGGAGATAGGACTTGTTGTTACCGAAACGTCAACAGACCAAAACCAGTAAATCAAGCAAGATCATCGGACACATAGCTTTATCATTGGATAGACAGTCTTTTCCTAGAGTTACAGAGAAGATTATAAATGGTTTCCTGTTGCAAACAAAGAGCAGTTTGAGCTTGTGTCCTACAAAGTGGAGATGGACAATGACACCCTCAGGTAGCACAATTTTGATCAGGTAAGAAAATCTATACTGAAGAGAAATGAGAAGAAATACAATTCACCTTTTATTCTCATTACTCTGGTTTCTCAGCCACAACTACTATTATAACCAATAAAGACCGATGTACAGAGTTGAAGCGTGTTACCCTTCTTCAGTACCATGCCTGTAAACCTGGAAAAAGTGCTCAGTGAGAAAGGAATTATCCAAAACATATTTGTAAGCATTGACAGAGACAAATTAAGATGTTTTGGTTAAGCTTTTATTTTATTTTATTTAGCAGCATCTAATGAAATTAAATACTTCACATTTTAGATGGGGATGGATTGTATACTAGCAATGGTAATGTGCATGCTTGATCTGTGACTGAGTGCAAAGGTTTAGTTTAGATTGCTGTGCTCTAATAATGATGTATAATGACTTACACTTTGCACTCTGAGAATGAAAGCAAAGCTATGCCAGTAAATAATCAAGAAACAGTACAGCAGCCTGTTCCTTGCACATGTTGTTAGTGTCTATAACTGCAATGGATATTACACTGAGGACACTTTTAATTCCTTCTACATCTCTTGGCATCACCAAATGTAAATGCAAATGCAGTTCAAATGCATCCGACATATTTGCTCCCAGAATGTGGAACATGTTGCCAAATGACATGCCAGGCATAAGGAATAAGGGGGCCTTTAACACCATCCCAAAGGAGAATTTAATTGAACAATCAGTTTAATGTCGCTATAGGGGCCTTAGGTCTATAATGGATTGCTGTAATACTTAGCAAAACAGTACACAAAATAACATTTCACTGTTGCTTAAAATTTCATTATACTGGAATGCATTAATTCATTAAGTTATTCATTCTGTTATTCCCTCTTTACTCTGTTCAGTTTTGTATGAGACCCAGACCCTATCCCAGCTCTTAATGGGTGAGCTAATTTTGGATATCATTTCAGGAAAACACACACACACACACACACACACACACACACACACATTGATAGTTTAGAGGATCAGCAGTCCCACTATATGTTTTTAATGTGAGGAAAACACTTTTGACCTTTATTCAGCACAGAAGAGACCCAAGCAGGGAACCAGACCAAACAGAGATGCGTTGTGGTATAACAAATTTATCAGTTACATTTCTGTGCTGCATTTGTACACTGTTTTAAATGCTGATTTATGTTATTAGAGGATGTTCTATTTCTGGCTTCTTGCTATCACTTTACCATTTACTGTGAAGCTTTCTGTTGAATGTCTTCTTGATTTTGATTTTCATAACAATGTAGTGAAAGAAATGAAGCTCTAATAGTCTAGTCTACTTACCTAAAAAATTAAAATAAAAAATGGATTGTTTCATTTAAATCCTAAAAAGTTTAATACATGTTCATAGCGCAAGGTGAAGTCTGCAAATACAAGATAATCCTACCCAAATAAATCCTTGAATGATGTATATGAAATCATTGGTCACAAGCTTTCTAAAAATCAATGTCCTTGAATAAAGAAGCTAATCATAAGGAAATATCAAAGCAATCACACAAAGCAAGTAATATAACAAGATTTAACATTTTTACCTCAAGCATGAGTCACTGTGCTCTCATATACTGGCACAAACATAGCCTTCTCCCATTAATGCCATAAGATGATGGATTACATAGTGGGATAATCACCCAGACAGATGTAAGTGCATCTCCCCAAACCCGTTTTACCCAGTTATTATGACTTGTTGAAGTGAGAACCTCCAGTTCATGACACTGCCCATTGAATGTTAAATTTCAGTACAAATATGGGAATTTTCTAGCATTTCAGATTTTTACAGCTCAGCATTCAGAAACCTGATGATTCCTACAGCAAACTGTTTAAAGGCACACCTTTAAATATTCAAGTGAATACAAGTAAACCCCTGTGAAGTCTAATATTAAGGTTTACCTTTAATTCTCTTGAATTTTCCTATATAACTAAAAAAAGTATGTCTATTAATGGATGTTCAAAGTGGAGACATATCCAAAGCCTCCTGGAGACATTAATTTCTGTTAGAGGTTTCTGCTACAAGCAGCAGAAAAAAAAAAAAACCTCCCACATCTGAATGGTAAACAGGCCATCAGGACAGGAAGTTCCATGTTAGCAATCTCACAGTGAATGCAAGGAATCTTTGAGTTGTTAAACTGTTACCCATTTTTCTGAGATGGATCCAGTTAGTCAGTTTATAAGTGTAATTTTGTAACTATTAATGAGGAGACATTACCCCACAGTTGTGCATGAAGCACTGTGATTACCCCCCAAACTCAGGAAAAAAGATAAAATTGTTAACCACTTCCTTAACATGAGACTAATCTTATTAGTGCTTAGGGATGTTTATCAAAAAAGCTTGTTAGGCACACAAGTGTTAATATAAAGTTTTGCAGTGACTAGAGACAAGCTGCAGTTAGTGCACACCAGCAAACAATAGTAGCAGATGATGAAACAGCTTTTAAAAGTTATTAATACTACATAGGAGCTCTTTGTTTCCGACATAACTCTTAACTTACCTGAGTTTGCAGAACATCCCTGATGTTGCCCTATCCCTCATAACATTTTTGATTTTCTGGTGACTCATTGAAGAGTAAAATCAGCCACTAATTTCAGACTTTAGAATTATTGTTCAGAAATTACATGCTGATGCAAACCTTTGTTTCTACTGTTTTTAACTGAAATAAAGCAATGTTTAAGAACTATCCTAGATTTTGAACCTTTATCCGGCCATCATTTTTGGATTTCTTCACAATTCTTAAAAACATATGGAGGTATGCTGCCGTCTGTTTGCAAGTAGAAGTGCTTTTCCAGACTTCAAAGCCAACAAAACATTTTCACTCTGACGTTTTCTTTCTTTCTTTTCTTTTTTTCTGTAACTTGTAATACCACATACAGCAAACAATTATGAATGGTCCACTGTTAATAGAGTAAGTGGAGAAAATCCAGCAAACAAAGGATGAAAGTCCACCTTGGTTCAGACAAATCACAAATGTAAGCAACAAAAAACCAACAAGGACCAAGACAGCTAAAACCACAAATCATTTATGTTTTACAATTAACTTTATGGTTTTAGCTGCCTTGGTCCTTGTTGGATTTTTGCTGCTTACAATGGTTCACTGTTCATAACCTTTTGTTATGTGTTCTCAACATGGATGCCAAAATTTACGTTTTGCACTTCGCTGTCAAGGGGAATTCCTTGGCATCCACTTTACAAATACATAATAAGCAGATCTTAATAGGAAACCCAATCCTAATCCTCTGTTTTGCATCATGCTTTAATAAATGAATCAAAAAGTGTAGATCAGTTTACTCAGTCCTGTAAAATACAACTCAGAGATGGCTTCAGCCTCATTATTAGCTAACTTGCATGTCAAAAAAGCATGCACATTTTACTACTGCTGATGGTAAAAGCCCTTTGCAACAATAATGTCTTCTGGTGGTCTGTGCATCAAATTTGCTTAGGCACCCCCCCCCCTCCACACACACACACTCACTCAGCATCATAACCCTGTACACTCAAAGTCAACTGAAAAACACATTCCCCCATTCATCCACATGCATGCTCTAACACACACGCACACACACACACACACACACACACACACACACACACACACACACACACACACACACTTGATTCCCTATCTACCCCCCCCCCCCCACTGTGACTATCAAGGCAGACAGACAGTCATAAGCACAGTCTCACACACACACACACACACACACACACACACACACACACAGTCAACCACCTCCATTCATACCTTTATATTTACAAACACTTCCACCAACAAACACACACTCATATACCCCCCACACCTGTGTCTCCTCAGAACTTCACTGGACTTACCAGCTCCTCATCTTCTACCATTGAAATCAATGGCTGACTGCAACCTTTTGGCCGAGTTAAATTTTTCAACCAAATGTGGTAATTTACACAGCTGAGAAGTTCTGTGAATCACTCGGCTGTGTAAATCAGCAGGCATTTCCTGGTGAGAGCACACAGCTAATCAGCATTAGCTGCTCCTCTGCATCACCTCATTACAATTTAGCATAGCAGCAGGACCACCATCTGTGCTGATGTGCCTGCTCAAAGAAAATCAAGGAAGTAGGTAGGGTGGTCTCTGAGTTATTGAGTTACCTTAAAGAGATAACCATTCATGGCAAGGCTAACGATTTGAGGTAACTCATTCTGAATCACAAGGGCAATCTGTTTGATCTGTACCATAAGCAAATACAGAGGTTATAAGCCCATATTCAGAATTTGCATACACTGATGCTATGTCCTAGATTATCTTCCTATGTAATCAAAAAACATGTCATACAAGTTTCAGATCTCAAGACTCAGAGACAGAACAAGACTAAAACACAGGCAGAACCTGAGAATTCCTGATCCCTCAAAATGACAGTATTAATTCAAGCCCTAATGTAATACATTATAACGTATGTTATATTGTGGTGAACTGCATGATTACATGATTAATTCCACTTTGCTAACTGCATAACTATAATTAGTAGCTTGCATAACACAGAGTCCCACTAGAATTTTGGAATTTTCTTTGATAAATATAATTTATTAATTTTAAATGTTATGATAATACTTTTTGTTCTTGTAGGAGCAGCATTACGTCTGCACAGCCATGTCTTAATGTTCTGATATTAATTTATTGTGTGTGTTTGTGTGTGGGTATGTGTATGTCTATCTGTCTGTCTGTCTCTCTGTCTGTTTGTGTCTTTCTTATTGTGTGTGAGAGTCGTGACTTATTGTCTGCATGTATATACAAGTGCACATGGATTTGTGTGTGTATCTTTGTATGTATGTGTGTGGCTCTGTGTGTGAGCATGTGCTTGTCTGTCAATATGCACGTGTATGTATGTAGGTGTGTACCTGTGGGGTGTCACTACGTGTGTGTGTGTGTGTGTGTGTGTGTGTGTGTGTGTGTGTGTGTGTGTGTGTGTGTGTGTGTACATGCACACATATGTGGGTGTATCATTACCTGTGCATATGTGTGTGTGTTTGTCTGTGTGTATGTGTGCACATGCATTTATGTGGGGGTGTTAGTGCATGTATGTTTTCTCAAATGTGTGTGCATGTGTGTGTGTGTGTGTGTGTGTGTGTGTGTGTGTGTGTGTGTGTGTGTGTGTGTGTGTGTGTGTGTGTATGACACTGAGATAGAGAGAGAGCAAGAGAGTGGGACGGTACAATAATTCAAAGCAGTAATCTCATGGTCGGAATACAGCGATTTGTAATTTATCCCACTTTTATTTTTCCTTATATTTTCAGATATAAAGCTAAAAACATGAATGCATCATGTGACTTTCAGAGTTTGACTGCCATTTCTGCAGTTTTTATTGCATCTTGAAGACACTAATGAATCCCTGTGCTTGAGTCACAACTAAAAAGTGATTTTCAACAACAGCAATGGCCCGAGGTTTGAGGATACCATCAGCAGAAGTCACGAAATCTGCTGCAATTTTCCCATTTGGAGAAAACTGTACAACCTTAATGAGCTCATAGAAGGCAGCATAGATTTTGTCATTTTTATCCACACAAACACCACCCGGTTGGTAGGCAAGTGAGTCTGGAGCCTCACATGAACCTATGATTTTTCCACTTTTATCAAATATGATGATGTCCTTTTTATACCAGTCAGATGCTATAAGATGCCCTTTACTGTTTCTGGTAACAAAAATAAAATTGCTTTGACTGCAGCCACCAGGCCAAATTGTATTCAAAATAGCACCTTGCAAGTCACAAATTATGACCTGTGACCCACCACACACAGCGATCCATTCAGCCATACCTGTCACACCACCAGCGCAATGGATACCAGGGAGGAAAACTTGCCATAGCAGGTCACCTAAGCTGTCAGTCATGTACAGTTGTGACCCTGCAGAATATGCAATTTTGTTACTAATAACATAAACTCCACAGGGTTCCCTATTGTTTAACACATTAATTTTGCCTTTGAACTCCCCATTTAATGAAAACTTTTTTAAAACCCTGTTATCACCATCTGCTACAAGTATTTGATCTGTACCAAAAGGGCACACTGCAGTAATCTTGGGTTTCTTTTTATCACTTGGGATTTTAATGTTGAATTTACAATATAAAGAGGGTAGTGGAATTGTAGATCTGTTTATACCACTGAGTTGTGGAGACAGACTTGTGTTTGAAACTAAACTTTTTGATGGTGTCTCATCTCTATCAGATGTTGACAGAGCCTCCAGAAATGCCTGAGTTATATGTTTGTTACCAACTGTCAGCTGAAATAAGTCACATTCAGACACTGTATCTCTCTTAATGTGAAGCTGAGGAAGATTGCTTTGGATGGGGTATTCGTGCACAAAGGACTGCAGCTTCTGTAGCCTCGCAGTGATTATTCTCTCTAGGGCAAGTATCTCAACTTCTTGGCCAGTACTGAGGACCTTCTCAGAAAATGTCCTAATGCTCTTGGCTGTCACCTCTTGAAATTCAATATCTGCTTTAGCAATTTCATAGACCTTCTCCGTCTGTGCTACAAAGTTGTTGAGCTGTTGAAAAATGTCCTCTTTGTTGGACTGCAATTTTTTAATTAGAGAAGAGACTGTTCTTTCAACCATTTGTCTGATTGAAGCTTCTTGATTCTTGAGATGATGTAAGTTGTCCTCTAGCTCTTTTCTGTATCTGCAGATTTTTGTTATTGTTTCTGTTACTCCTGTAAGAAGCTCCTGTATAAGAGGTTTGTGAGATTCAACTGCAGCCAAAAGGGAAGCACATTCGTGACCTACATGATTAAGGAGTCGACACTCCCTGCAAATCAGGCAAGAGCATTGTTCACAGAAATATTGCAGGCTTTCACTGCGATGGTCTTGACAAAGTACTGTTTGACGCCGTCGGACATCCTCATCATATTTTCCTGCTAAGTAGTCTTCAATGCTGACTACCAAATGAGAATGCGTGAGGCGTGAGAAGTGGTGACCACTTGCACACGTTTGACAGAGGTTGTCTGAACAATCCAAGCATCTTGATGTGGCCCTCTGACTTGAATCTTTACCCAAGACTGGGCACAAAGTACACATGAGGTCAGTTTTGGATTGGACAAGATCCAAAAGACTGTTAATGAAAAAGTTAGTTTTGAGTTTTTCACACCCTTCAGTGACTTCTGTAACTTCTCGACACGCTGGACATCGTAGTATTTGTTCGATGACTATTTTTTCCAAACAAACTTGGCAATAGCTGTGAAGACAAGGTAGGATTTTGGGAGTCTTATAAAGTTCCAGGCAAATACCACAGGTGAGAAACTCTGTAGTGATGACTTGGGACAAGCATGCATCAGTGGAATCCATGTTAGTTTTCTGGCAAATAGACTCACTGAATTAAAAAAAAAAAAAAGTGTGAGAAACATTTTCTGTAGCTATGTGTCTGTGCTATCTGAAGGAAAACATAAGCAACACCGTATGCCTGATGCTATGTACTTCTTGAATGAACGCAGTGAAATATTATGTTGTGCAAATGTCCAATAAATAGAGCCAAAGATGGCTCAGTCATTCATTTTATTTTATTTGAAGTGCTTAATAGATTAAACTTTATACAAATAAAATAACAGAAACAAATGTATAAAACACATTTCAAAGAAGCACAGCAGCCTTAGTAAAATAAAAAGATTACCAAAGAGAAACTGATAGTAAAATAATTCTCTGTATGTTTATTTTAGGGCTCAAATAAACTCTTCTGAATGCATGGCATAAAATGGACCTCATAAAGGAGGCCTCAATCACAAATTTCTTAATCAAGGAAGGTACCGCATTCCTCAGAAGTGGGGACAAATAGGCAAAGGAACATCTTTCCAGTGTTTCAAAACTGATTGTGAGAACAATTAGTCAGCCTTCACCTGAAGACCTTTATGAGTGAGCAGTGATGTAGGATGCTAGCAGCTCTTTCTAAGTAGATGGGACCCAGGCTGAGTAGGTATTGAAAGGTGAATAACAAATTCAAAATATGGGTCTAGCCTCAAGAGGTAGCTAGCCCACATCCCACAGCGGAGAATTAATATAATACCTTATAAAGTTGTTTAGCAGTGTGGCTATAGAATTTTGAGCCTACTTCAAGCAGACAAAATGTGTATCTGATAGCCTAAGGCATACAGCATTGTAGTAGTTAGGATGTAAACCAACAAGTGCATAAATAGTTATTGACAAACAACAGGAAAAATCAGGTGTTCAGTCTTGATGACTCTCTACAGATGGAAGCTGCATGCCCTGATAACAGCTGATACTTAGTCTTTTAATGGCAGAACATTACCAAATACTATTTAGTTATTTATTTGTCTTTGTTGACTGGGAACAATCCCATTTTCAGTGGAGGTCCTGGGAGAAAACTCCACATTTATGTTACACTTGAGGCACATTTATAAATGCAGAGTAAAAACATCTGTGCTTGAGCTTATTTACATTATTTTTAAATATTTTTAAATATTTCTTACATGAACATAGCATTAAGCATAGCATTTTAACACAAAAACCTAGAGAGAAATGAACACAAATTGGCTAATTATTGAATAGGGAACTAACACACAATAACAATTAAAGTATTTATGGCATGATGGCTATAGGGAAAAGATCAAACTGGGGTGTTTTTGAGTTTAGTAATAATTTGCAGACAAGTAGAATGCATCTTACAAAATGATACGAGAGATATGCAAGGAGAAGTTATGGAAATGAGCAAGAAGATAAAGGAAAAATTGTAGTTAGTGGTAGGGTGTGAGAGAAGGAGGAAAATTTAGAGTTTAGGAAATAAATGCAGTGTGAGGAGGAGCGATAAGGGACAAAAAGATTAGTAAGCAAAGTCGTATGAGTTTGAGAAAAGTAATCTGGGTAAAGCTAGTCAAGTGAGCAGGAAGACGAGAGCTATCTTTGGCATAGGTGTTCTTTAAGCAACGTTTTTAAACAAATTAAGTTTTGTCTCTGTTTTAACTGTGTGGAGATTTCATTCCAGAGTTTTAACACATAATGAGAGTATAGAGAGTCTCCAGCAACATTGAATATCTTACTGATACATAGTAAAAGTTTATTGCTAGAGCGAAGGTCTCTAGTGGGTGAATAGTATAGTAGAGTATTTTGTATTGCTGAGCATTTGTCTGGAGAGTACAATAGATTGTGAGCAATGATTAGTTGTGAGTATATCAACTGGTCTGGGAGTTCAAGCCAGTTTAATTGTTTTAATGCAAGGCAGTCATATGTTTTTATAAGGCTTAATGCAAATGTATCTATTTTGTTGTAGCAGGAGGCTAGTTTAGTTTTATACATAATGTTGGCATTTGTAAGAATAGGGGAAGTATATAATAGAGAAAGAAGGAGGTATGTTGTTGCTAAGGTAATCCTTGCTTGATCTGTCATGTATGTCTGCCCTATAGAGGGGAACCATGTTTTTGGTGAGTTTTCTTGATCGAATGAAGTATATGGTAATAAGATTTGAGGTTGTCATCTATTACGACTCCAAGTAGTTTAGTTTGGCTTATGGTTTCCATTTTTGTGTTATTACTAGAGGTAATGTGAAATGTGTGTTTTTCGTTAAGGTGCTGTTTTGGAGTAAATAGTATTTTTTTTTTTTTTATGGCATTAAGTAGCAAGTTAGAATTTTTTAGCCATATTTCAATATCAGTGAAAGATTTTTGAGTGATTTCCTGTAATTTTGTTATGGATTGGGCAAAACAGATAAGGGTTGAATCATCAGCATATTGTACAACAGTAGCAAGTGTTGTAGCAGTATGAAGTTTATTTATGAAAATATTAAATAGAAGGGGGCCGACTACTGACCCTTTGGGAGATACCAAAAGAGACTGGTTGAAATGCTGAAAGTTTTTTTTTTTTGCCAGTTAGTCACCTGCTGACAACTGCATAAATAACTCTGTAACCAGGGGAGGGGGAGGTAAGTGAGACCTAGTGTTGCAAGTTCAGAGAGGAGCTTTTGGTGAGACACTATGTCAAATACTTTGGAAAGGTAAAAAAAAAAGTGAAGAAGAAAGGTTGACCTCATTTCTGTATTGGTTTACTAAGTTGGTGAAGTTGAGGAGGGCAATAGTAGTACTGTGGTTGGGATGAAACTGTGCTGGGTGTTGGAGAGAATGTTATGTTTAGTTATATGTTTCATAAGCTAAGACAGAATACATGTCTCAAGGATTAGAGAGATGGGGAATAGGACAGCAACAGCTCTATATTTTGCTCACTCTGTTGAAGCACTTCCATTGTGAAGGGGTATAATAATGGATTTTTTCCAGATGGATGGGTCATGGTTTTCAGTTACTGACTGGTTGATTAGAATGGAGACAGGGAAGGCTAGTGCTTTTACACCCACATTGAGGAACTCGGTGGAAGGTTATCAGCAGCTGAGATTGTTGCTTTTAATTTGGCTAGTAATTATGATATTGGGACGGGGTGAAAACCTAGAAGACAGTGTGTTGCTTTTGAGACCAGATGGAAGGTGGAGGGGTGAAGTGAGGTGGTCATTGATTAGTGATAGAACTGACTGGATAAAATGAGTGTAGAATTTAGTGACAATGGACTCTTTGTTGGTTGAAGTAGAAGGACAGGGTATAATGGTATGGCTGGGGTTTCATACTTTATTTAGGAAGGACCAAACAAAAAAGCTTGGGGTTGTTTTGGTAATTTGTTGGAGATTACTGTGAAATGACTTCTTGCCAAATTTAACAAGGATCTAGGTATGGTTTCAGACATATCTAAAATTTTGGTAGGCACGTGTTTTATTCTTATACAATTTTTGGCATGCTTTGTCTCTTTGCAGCATGAGCTGTTTAGTTTCTTATGTTAGGCATGGCACTGTGTTAGATTTTACCCTGCTTGTCATAAATTACAATTTTTGGGAAGGTGCAATGGAAGATAGTGTCTGCTTTATCTATGGGGCATTCCTCTTAATCCATTCCAGTTGTAATGTGACAGGGAAGTAATAAATGTGTCTTTGTCAAATTTGGTTAAATTGCGTACTTGTTTATAGATTATTTGTTTGGGTGAACCATGTTGTCTGATTACGTAGGTTGGGAGTTGGTCACTTATAGTATCTGGTAAGCCACCAATAGATTTTATATTATGGGGTTTCTGTGTTGATATCCAGTCCAGTGTGGATGTCTGTTAGTGTTTTTATCGATTTTGGTGGTGGAGCTTATTAGTTATTTAAACTGAATAGGTGAATAGGTTCCTTATGGTTGCTGCTGTATATGCAATGACAGTCTATATTTGGGTCACCTAAGATGAAGGTTTCCTGGGGGATGTCAGATATCCAGTGTTGGATATTTTCGGCTGCGGTAATGTTGTTACCTGGTGGGATGTATACTGCTGAGATACACATAGATTTATTTTGGCTGATTTTGAGGTATGCAATCAGAAGTTCAGCATTATTAAATTTTGGGATACTTAGATCGGCTGGAGTTATTTCTAAGTTGCTTTTATAAATAATAGTTCTACCACCTGTTCTTTTAACATTTCTGTCCATTCTGAGTACGTTAAAACATGGAGACATAATTTCATTGTCAGTTATTCCTTGTCTAAGCCAGGTTTCAGTGTCAATTAAAATGTCTGGGGATCAAAAATCTAGACACGCATGGATATCATGAATTTTGTTGAAGATGCTTCTGAGGTTAATGTTGAAAAGAATGAGTTTAGATGCATTACCTGATGAGAACATCGTGTCGGTCGGGAGCACTGGAAAGAGATAGGTCGGCCATGATGGGTAGTCGATGTGTGGGTCCGAGGTTAGGGTGAATACCTCCAATACGTTTCAGGATGGGGATGGAGATGGGGTGAGTAGAGGTATGTAGCCATTTGTATTTGAATCTGACTTTCATTAAGGCTGATAAAGTGTTATTCTTAACTTCAATATATCTATAAGAGAACAGATCTGAGCATGTATATTGATACAGAGAAGTGGAGACAGACAGGGATAGTAAGAGGGTTTTGTGATGTAATGTATGTGTGTTTGGGATGGAGATGAAATATGATGTGGGAGTATTGTGGTAGTTAGTGAAGTGAGCTGGTGTTGTGTGTTGTGAGTGCACAAAACAATACTGACTTACTGTCATTGTGAGCTGAGATGGTGAATAGAAAAAGGTGGAGGTTTGGTAAGATAATGGCCGTGTGGTATATTAATAAAAAGAGTGTTGAGAGAAATGGTGAGAAAGAGTTGTGGTAAATGGTGAGGATATGTTTTCAGGGTAGTATAGAAATACTTACGATATTGGAGAGTGGTTAGGTTGTGTGCAGAAAGCTGTATGGTGTGAGTATGTAGGCAGGGGAAAGTGAAGAAGTGAGCTGTCTATAGATGAGGAAGGAGACCAAAAATGTGTACTGAAGAGAAGGATAGCAGTCCAAAGTAGTAACTATTAAGTAATGATATGAGTATCTAAAAAAAGTGCTTTTGTGGTATTGGTATGTGTGTATGTGTGTGTGTGTGTGTGTGTGTGTGTGTGTGTGTGTGTGTGTGTGTGTGTGTGTGTGTGTGTGTGCATTGATAAATGTCTATATATATTATAATCTACACATGTGTGCATGTGAATGGATGGATTGGTAAGCAGGAGTGTGTATGGTAAAAAGTGGGTTGAGAATGTCTGTAACAAAGTTTTAAGCCTGCAGAATGGGCTGCAGCAGGAGCTGACAGAGGGTAGAAATTGGAAGAGGGTATTTAATGTATATGTCTTTAAGTGGTGGGTAATAAGGTTCCAATTAGATGACCAAAGATACATTATATCGAATACGTCTTGGTCGAACTTTAAACAATGAAAACGCAAAATAGCAAAGTGGCTTTTAAGCAAATTCTTTCCCAGGGAAAGAATTTGCTTGGCTGCTTCCATTACTTTGCCGTTTTTGGCACTGTAGTGCGATCTCAGAGTTGGTATATTTAAGTAGGGAGGGTGTGAGGGCGAAGCCCCCCATTTTATGTATTATTTCAATTTTAATTTTCTTTTTTTTTTTTTTGGAACAGCGATTTTTTTCCCTTGGAAAAAAAAATCGCTGTTCTAAGCTTTCAAGATTGTAAGCTTTCATTTATATGTGTGCATTATTTATTATTATATGTATTCATTATTTGCCTTTTTAAGCATTCAATAATATAATATAAACCCGGGTAATATGTATGAAATTGTAGGAGTTAAGAGGGAAAACTTGTAAGGGTACAGGGTGGCTGGGGAATTGGGGGTGGGAAGGGAGCAAAGTAGGCAGAGATAAACAATCACAATAGCAGGAGACAATCAGTCTATGTGGGCAATTTTAGCATCATAAGTAATAGTAAAGAGATTCATTTAAAATCATGTATATTGCTAATTATGGACTTAAAATGCTTAGTTATTATTTAGGGACATGCAAACTCATTCCTATCCCAATTAAATCAGCAATTAACAATAGATAAATTATTAAAGTGGGGGAGGGGCAGTCATGGATGTTTCCTTAATCCAAACTGATGCAGTTGCTTTTATAAACAATTAACCGAGAAGAAGATGCGAGCCTTGCTTGCAAGTAATTTAACAAGGACTGCTAGCTCAGTTACCAAATAACAATAAAGACAGAGAGGAGTTAACTTGTATTCACTACTTTATTATCCTTAGCTCTTTTACCAGAAATATAAACTCTATCTGATTATCTCCAGAAATAGTAGAGGCATTAACAGCATGCACTAGAATAACCTTAGATCTTCTGTGATTGACTTTAACTTGACTGTGTCTCATCCAAGTGAGGATGGAGTTCAGCCAGTCTTCCAGTTTGGTAAAATCAGATATCTGCTCCTGGGAAATGGAGGGAGTACATCTGGGTTTGGCCTGTGAAGAACTAATACTGGATCCCTCCATCTTATATAACCATAGGTTTTGTATGGTAGGACCAGTTAAAATTGTAGAAAGTAGCAGAATTAATCCACAAAGGGTAGGACACAATCAATAACCTGTCAGGCAAGAAGGAAGTTTGTGCAAGATGGTTGCACGAGTATAATTTTGGGTAACGTGGACTGTGAATGATTAAGCAAAATAATATGAAAAGCATATTGTCAAATAGGTGACCAGAAGGTCTTTGTACCCAATATACAGAAAGCCACACATTCCAATGGGATGGGTGCTCCATGTTGTCCACAAAGTTATATATCTGGATTAATGATTTGGAGATCAAAGAAATAGAAGTCAAATGGGTCCCAGTACTATACCCGGAAGAATGCAACTAGTCCACTTTTTGCTTTCTGAGGTGAAACCAGTTGCTTTAGCTACATGTGTTCTATCTGTTAGACAGCTTGCCATCCATCTTAAAACATAAGAGTCTACATTTATACCTTTACACTTATTTAAAATTCCAGCATGAGGACAAATGTAAAAAAACTTTGACCAGATCAAGAAAAGTTCTAGAAACTGCATGGCTGCTGTCTACATCTTCAGTTACTTTCTCAGAGAAGATTACTAATTAAATAAACATTCTCCCCTTGACATTTTTTATATCAGAAGTTATAAAATATAATACATTCCATAAACTTGCAAATTAGGCTTGATAGGGTGATAGGTCTGTACTTACTAGGATGTAAAGGTGGGGCCACCTTTGTGGACTGACAGTGACTGCCATTTTCCATACCTCATGAACCTTCCCTGTGGCTATGCCTGAGATGAACAGATCAGGAGGGGTTCATGGAAGGCATCTATGGTACTGTAGATTAAGTAACCAGGTAAATTGTTGGGGCCCAGAGAGTTTGTACTTTTATCTTTACAGAGTGCAGTTACGACATAATCCATAATAATTGTGGGGTAAAAGGCTCAAGAATTTATAGTACTTTAATTACCGCTTCCAGTGTGAAGTTGCCACTGAGTTTATTTGCATGTTTATTACCAATATCTTTAGGGACAGAGTGGGTAATGCCATTATGAATTAATTCAAAACATTGCTGATTGTGGTTTCATAATCATCTGATCCATTTAAAAAGTGCTTATGGTTATCTTTAAAGTCAGATGTTAATTTTAATTTTCATTACACTTTGAGCTTCCTTATAACTTTCATATTTTATTGATCTTTTCTTATAGAATCCCTTAATGTGGATAGATTTTGATTTGTCATATGTCTTAATTATTTTCTTTTCTTTCGTTGTGAGATTATTAATGCAGACATTCCACCAAGATATTCTATTTTCAAATGTACTTGATTCTGACTGGGACCGCTTGGGTTAAGCTGTTTGTTAGATGGTAGTAAAAACTGGTGTTACATGTGGGTGGAAATCTTGCAGTTACATTTTGAAAGCTCACTGTATATTTTTAATATCATAGGTTTGCTTGTTTAAAGCCCTTGAATTCAGATGTTTTCACTCTGGCTGGTTCAGATGCCATAAAGGGGATTTGACCATAGGTTAGGATACTATAGGAGGATTCTGATGTTAGTAAGGATGAGCAAACAAAAACGCCAATCTCAAAACAAGACAAAAAATTATAAAGCTGGACCAGTTGAACCAAATCACCAGAGACCACACAAGTATGTAAAATCCAAGATGTTTAATGGTGCTTCCTGGTACCTCGGCTAGGTGCCTTCAAGGGAATAACTATTACACCATCACAAGCATCTTATATAGCAAGCACAATTAACCTTCAATTAATTAATCCATTAGGCAATGAAAAATATTTAACCCTCTCATGCCATTATGAACAGTGCTACTTAAGAAACACATATATCCTATATATATGATACTGTTTATACAACAGACACAACTGAATTGTGTACCAAATAAGAATTGCATATAGCAAAATGCAGGTTTACCAAATATGAATGTTAATTTCCTGATTTAAACCTTTTGTGAATGAAGTACCACAACTAATTATGAACTTTGTTTCCAACTGTGATAGTTTAACCCCAAAATCTACTCCCTTTGTGTAAAAGGGCTTAGCTAAAATACTAAAAAAGAAACTCACATCAGATCCACCATGGACGGTATGAAAATGGTTCGCCACTGGGCTTTCCAACCTTCTATTTCTGATGTCACCTAAATGTTCCATCACATGGCTTTTATCCATTTTCTTGGTCTGTCCTATTTACCATCTTGTGGGGGTACAACCACATCCAATGATATATACTACCTCACAAGAACGGCAATTAAAATAACTCTTTGCTCTATATATTTTTTTAAATTAATATAGGCCCGATCCAAATTTTTAGCTCTTCCACAAACCCTACACCTTTCACAAGGGTGACACCCAATGCGCTCCTCCCCCATCTGATGAGTCCTCGAATTCAACAATTCCTTGAGGCTCAAAAACCTACTATAGGAAAATGTTATTATTCTTGGGAACAGGATTCTTAATGAGGGGGTCATCACACACTAACAGCCAAAATCTCTCAATCACTCCCCTCAACATATCCAAAAGAGGGGAATATTTGGAAACAAAGAATATCCTATCACCCCTAACTGTGTATACAGTATCATATATCTCACCACCAAGTGCACCCTGCATGCCATTAAAAACGGTATGTGAACCTTTACCACATCCCCCCAGCTCTGATTTCAGCTTTATCCAAAGTAGCTACAGAATATCCCCGACTTGTAAGCTTTTGTCTAACTTTCAGAATTCCTGATCTAGTGTAGATTTATCAAAGGTATTGGTACAAATATGTTTGTATTACCCATATGGTAATGAGGACATCAAATGTGGAGGATGCATACTATCAGCTGCCAAAATGTATTGATAGCTGTTTCCTTAGTATAAGGTCTAAAGTGTACTTTCTGATTTTCAGATATAAAAAAATTCCAAGTCCAGGAATCGCATTTTCTCTGAGTCAATTTTGTGGGTAAACTGTAAACCAAAGCTATTCTTATTGAGATTATCCATAAATATACGAAAGTTAACAATGTCACCCTTACAAATAAAAATCAAATCATCAATGAACCTCTTGTATACAACCACATAAGTCGAATAAAATTCAGTGTTGTAAACAAATAAGTTCTCAAAATAGTTCATAAACATGATGGCATATGCATGGGCAAATCATGCCCCCAATGCAGTGCCTTTTTTTTTGTAAAAAATATTGATTTTCAAATTTAAAGCAATTGTGTGTTAAAGAAAATTCCAAAAGCTGTAACACATAGGATGTGTGTGGTCCCTCCCCCATTATTTTCTCAACTGCTTCCAAACCCCAAGTGTTTTTAATAATAGCATAGAGAGCTTTAACATATACACTGGCCTAGTAGAAATTCACATCCCACTTCAGCCCCCCTACCAAGTTGGACTTTATGTCCAGCTTTATGTTTTTTTGTCTTGTTAGTAAGGATGAGGTCAAGAAGATTTTGATCTCTAGTGGGCTGTTTAACTATTTTAAAAGGAGCTACCATTTATTGAGTGTAGCAATCATTGTGCATACTGATCCTTTGTAGCAAAGGTCTTGTAGTTAATACAGGGACATTTTGAAATTACCAGCAAGAAGGTATTTATTTATAGACAGTTCAGTAAACACTGGTATAAATCTTTTATAGTTCTCCGTGGACATGGAAGGTGAATATAGGAGGCCATGAAATTATATTTTTTCTTATTTAGTGCAACTTGCAGTTCAATAAGTTCTGTGTACAGGTGTTTAGATTTCTGACAAATACTGTTACTTCCCCAAAGGTTTTATCAGGTCTGAATGCTGATAGGCACAGGAAACTGTTAAAGAGGGAGTGTTGTCTTTATAGAGAAACAAAGTCACTGTTACAACCCAGATTTGGAGGTGCTCATTTGCAGGAGTGCCTTGAGAAGTAGTAGTTTTTTATTATGACTTTTCGAATAGAGCAGAACAGTTTTGATATGGTTCAGACTGAAATTTACTGCAAACCTTCTTGTCCTGTTGGAATACCACAAAAGCAGACTTTGCCCAAAAAGGCACTGTGGTATCAGCAATAGGTGTGGCCAGTTTACAGAATCAATGCGAGAACAGAAGGTGCAGGACATTCTTTATGAAGACATTTGGTCCATAGCTCTTCTTTCCCAAGCTAACACATACCAGGACCCTGGAAAGACACTAGCTACGTAGACAATTATTAAAATCATTTATATTATCTTTGTCAGTAGACATCATTCTGGGTCAGGGTAGGATTCCACTCAGCACCAGAATCTTACCTCCATTTGACACATGCATAGTGAGATCTAACATGTTTCTCTGCATGCCATATTAGATTGAGTGCTTCAGATCATTCATAGCTATATGAGCCACCACCAGGTGATAGTCATAGCTATTAAGGGCAGGAATGATATATTGAACTAATTTACTCAGTATTTGAAGCAGATAGGTTGGGTAGGTAGACAGTGCTATGGAGGATATATGTATTAGGTGAGACGAAGATGATGTACTAACACTGATATAACAACTACCAGAATATACAGGGAAGAAATTAAGAAATGCAGAATAATCTAGGTGTCGTACACAGCTATAGTTTGGTAGTGTATGTGGCTATAGTTTGGTAGAACACACAAATTCAGTATAATAAGAACAGCATGAGGACTGCAAAAGTAGAATAAATGAAATGCAGTAAGAATCAAGAGTAATACATAACTATAGTATAGTACATAATTAAAATAGTATGAGAGCAATGCATGCATCCCATATAAAAACAATAGAACAAGGCCAGAAGAGGTGATAAAAATTACTCACAAGTGTTCTCTTAAATAGCAGGTTCAGATGCCACCAACAGTATGATTAGAAATTGACTTGGATGTCATGTACCATACACTTCAAGTCTAGACTGTCATCAGTAAAATGGAGAGAGAGATTGGCTCAACTGTTATAAAATGTCAGTGGGCTCAAGTGCCACACAATGATTGCTTGTAGGACACTATTAAATGTAGGCTTAAAAAAAATAAATAGACTTGAAAGCAACAATGATAGCATCTAGTCTTTATCAGATTCATTTGCCACAGGCTTGGATGCAGCGAAATCTAATCACAACAAATAACTAGGCTAAGTACACAAGGAGATGTAAATATTAATATATGATGATGATTGTTATAAACTAGTCTGGAGCAGCAAGGAGCTGATATAACAACAACAATTTGAGAAATTCACATGCAAACAAAGCAGTATATCTATCTAAATATATATATATATATATATATATATATATATACATATATATATATATATATATATATATGTATATATATATATATATATATATATATATATATATATATATATATATATATATATATATATATATATATATATATATATATATATATATATATATGGTTTACTATCAAAATCCCAAGATGACTTACCTCAAATATGCACATCCCTGACCCGGAACAATGAAAAACCATCCAGCCGACTGTTCAGAATGTCGATTCTTTCGAAGGAAAGAATCAACATTTGACCGCTCACCATCCAGGTAAAAAAACATACATTACCAGACAGAAAATGTCCTACTGTTTTTCAGGGGGGCAAGCCCCCCTACACCCCCCACACCCCCTGCTACTTATATATTCAAAATCACACTACAGGGAGAAAAAGGGTAATTTTCCCGATCCCTACTATAGTGCGATGCACTTCAAAACACCAACACTCCAAAACCGCGAACACAAGCTATATATCGATGTTTTACAGCTGACAGAAATTATGTTCACCGTTTTGCCTCTCTGTTCCTCCATGTTCAGCCTTCTCACTGTTGAGGTAAGCAACCTCAACATTTTAATTGTAAACCTATATACATATATATATATATATATATATATATATATATATATATATATATATATATATATATATATATATATATATATATATATATATATATATATATATATATATATAGGTGGCTTTCCTTTTGTCAAATGGACTGTAGTTTGATGTCTGTTTGATCGACTCCATTTGGTTAACTGAAACAGATGGTCAACATGTGAGTGAGACAATCCCTGGGTAGGGAAATATTCCATTTCTATGGGATTGTGCAATCTCATAGTTAGTATATATGATTAGTAGAGGTGTGGGGGGCACACCTGCTTTTGATTTTTTTATTTTACCTGCTTGGGAGTTAATTCTCAGAGCATGCGCAGTACATGTTGACATTTTTACATTAATGTTACATATATCGATGTAATGTCTGTTCGATGTAGGTTACTGCAGTCTTATATATATATATATATATATATATATATATATATATATATATATATATATATATATATATAAAACTTTCTTGGGTGGCGTAAGCTATGGTACCTTGCTGGCTAGGCTTACGTAGGCCCTTGGGCGGATAGCCTAGTACCTACCTATGAACCTTTATATATATATATATATATATATATATATATATATATATATATATATATGTATATGGGTCTACTTTTACTCACCAAAATAACACTTGTTTGAAGCGCAAACAGCCGACTCCACTTCAGCGAACTTCCATTCAACCGAAAGCATGGATTACTAAACTCCTTTCCCTGTGAAATGAACCACCTGGCCACCAGGGTGATATTTGCCCTGTTCCCCAGTGAAGTGCGATCTTGGAGTTGGTATATGTATTTAGGGGGGTGTGGGGGCCGAAGCACTCCACTTGGGTGGGTTTAATTTTTTTCTGTTCACTTTTTTTCCCTGATGGTCAAGTGGTTAATTTCCCAGGGAACTAAGTTCAGTAGTCCGTGCTTTCAATTGAATGGAAGTTCACTGAAGTGGAGTTGGCTGTTTGCGATTCAAACAAGTGTTATTTCAGTGAGTAAAAGTATACCCATATATATATATATATATATATATATATATATATATATATGTGTGTGTGTGTGTGTGTGTGTGTGTGTGTGTGTGTGTGTATGTGTGTGTATACATTTACACACATATATATTTTGCAAATAAACAATGGCAGTAGCTCACAAAGCAGTGTAGACAAGGCTAGGTGTAGCAAGAAGTTCCAATAACCAACCAACAGAAACAGTACACTGCCACTCTGGACAGCATACAGCCAAGTTGCCGCACATTGTGCCCATAGTACGAAATTTTAACAACTTTGCAAATTAAGTGAGGAATCTAGATGAATAAGGTGATTGCTAAATAAGTGTTATAATACTTTAAAATAAAACAATTGCATCTGTACAGAACAATACATCCCACTGTTATATGTAATGATGCAAGGTGAAATCTGATTTGAACCAGTCATTCCAGCAGCAGCATGTAGCAAGGAAATGAAAAACTGAGCAGCCATGCCAGAGCACCATGTCCAACTACATAGCCCGACATCTGAGTTAAGTCTTATATGTTAGAGACAATCAGAAAAGTAACTGTAAATTAAGTATAGGACAATTATGATGCCCAGACCTCTAGCCAATTATTTACTCTCACCCAAAAATGAGATGGAAAGTGTCTCAAATGAACAAAGTTTCACAAAATAAGCAAGATGAACAGATTAGCAGTCAATGCACTTCAAGACCAATAGATAGATTTTGATTTAATAATTAAATCAAATGCTTCCCTGGCATCACAGGGACTCATTCAAAAGTCACATATCGATAAAACTGATCACTTCAGTAGCAGAGTGTAGCAAGGAAATGTAGAACTAAGCAGGCCTGTGAAATAAAATAGTAGGCCCTGCTATGAACCATAGTTTAAAAACTACACTTAAAAGCCACATCCAGCTAGAAAGATAACTGTAAATAAATTTTTGAGCCTACAGAAAACAGAAGGCCCAAAATACTTGCAAATACTCTACTCTCATTAGAAAAAAAGCTGAAAAGTACTTCAGATGAAAAGAAGCAACATTTAACACAATAACAAGCTTTAACAGATCAGCAGTAAATGTTCCTCAAAACCACACCAATAGAATTGGATTAAATAAAAAAAATCCCTGACATTTTTGGGGACTGTTGCCAAAGCAAAATCTGGTTAGAAATGGTCAATTCAGTAGCAGTGGAAATATAGCACAAAGCAGCCTAAGCACCTTCAGTATATAAAAAAATTAGCAACATTACTATACAAATCTTTAGTAAACTACTGTTTTAGAAGGGGTGCTTGCAACTTCTAATGTACCCTCAAAGTTTTCTTTTGTGTATATACAAACTCTAGTATTAACTAACTCAGAGAAAAGGGAAAACTGCTAAAGAAGAAGGTCACTTTTCCTTATTGTCTGAGTAATTAACTCTGGGACAATGCAAGTTCTGATGTACAGAGAAGTCAAATACATGTAACTGGGATTTTTACATAAGAGATGTTTTGTGATATACAAAGAAAACTTGATCCCCAGTGTTCCCTTCTGGGCATTGTTTAGAAATGACACTTTAACTACACAGATAAAACAATCATCTTTCCTCAGCTGTCCTGCTCTTGTTGATTGGGGTATCCACAGTTATGGGAGGCAGAGTTGGTTTAAAATTATGTGTTTTGGATATCAGAAGACTTGTGTTTAAAATATTATAAAATGATGCAAAATGCACCCAGAGCAGCATGATTCTATAATTTAAGCATAGGAAAAGTGGAGTTTAGCACATATAAAATGTTCTGTCCTATAGCCTGGCTCCATGGAGCAGTCAGATGGACACCTTACTGCATCCTAAGTGACCGTGGTTCAGTGTGTGGCCCCAGCATTGGTGGATCCAGGAACACTGGAAGAAGAGTGTGAGGGCACTGATCACAGTGCTCCTGGGGATGGAGAGAGTAGTGAGTGCCTGGGGAGCATATAGGAAAAATATGATTTCTCTATAGTAGACTGGGGATACCACTTCCTGTGCTTGACATGATGGGGGAAGTTTACTTGCGGTCAGTGCCCCTTGAGAAATTGAAGGATAGCCAGTGAAAGCAGCCCACTGCATGTCCCCTTTGCCTCTTCAAGATGAGCATCCATGGGGAAATATTGGGCTGTGCAGAAAACCCTCAAGTCACTCCAAAAGTTGCGTAAATGTTGGCCACTCCTGGCTGACTGTTGCCCCAGTGATGTGGAGTGAATAGCCTAATTGGCCATAAAGGGACTAATGGTCAACAGGCAGATGGTGACAGTTAATATTTAAAAATGCGCAGTATAGAGTAGTACAACTTGGAGAAATTCAGAAATGCTTAGCACTTATGCAAACCTCTAATTAACAGGATCTATTTTTTAAGCTAGTTTGAAGCAGTGTGGCTAGGTTTGCTAGTTATGCACATACAATACATATTTTCCACTTGTGTGCAAATAGATTCCATGAGTTAGCGCTTTGCATAAGCACTACATATTTCAAATGCCCCCTCTTAAGTTTACTCTCTCTTTAATTTCTCCAATACTTTTAGGTTTCTAATACCATGACAGGAATGAACCAATTCCTAAGTCAAAGTATGATTAAAGTTCATGAAATTAGTATTGTATCAGTCTTTGATGTTATCCAAGTGTTCCTCACAGTGTCTGCAATGTGCCCAGTAATGACTCCTTCTGCAAATCATATGGAGTTTCATGCATCGGTAGCAAGTCTAAGTATGATTGTAAATTCTTTTTTACAAGACCCGTTGTTCCTACTACTATTGGAACTGTCTGGGTATCCTTCTTCCGCATTGCCCTCATTTCTCCCTGCAAATCCTGTTATTTTATGACTGTGTCTCTGTACAGAAGACACTGTAGACACTGGGTGCAGCAGTTTCAATGATCAGTGCTACTTTTGTCTTATTTTCATGTACTGCTATATCGGTTTTTGAACTATTGGTAATGGGTAATCCCATGTGATATAAACTTCATCATTCTCTATAATACTTTGTGGCTCATGTTTCCAATGCTTCTCAGCTACTTCAATATTGTAATGTGTAGTCTCTATTATAGTTGTACTGATAATAATGTTAAAGTGGGGAGGGGGTCCTGCTTACCTTCTTGCCAACCACCAAATGCTGCAAAAATTAAAAATGACTTTGCATGTTTATTTTCAGTTCCCGAGCCACATGCTGTTCATTTCCTGCCACTCTCAGTGTCAGGTTTAAAACAGAATCAGCCTGTAACGCCCCAACACTGGCCCCATAATCAGGGAGCCTCTATCCTCACCACTGGCAACAGTGGGGAATGTACACAGTGGGAGGATGACAAGTACACACACACACCAATTTATATGTGACACCCCAGCACTGGCCCAGTAATCGAGGAGCCTCAGTCCTCACCACTGGCAACAGTGGGGAACATACACATTGGGAGGATGACAAGTACACAGACAGTAAACTGCAATTTCCCTTAAGAGCACACAGAGACCGCAGTCAGTTTGGGACTGGTTTCTTCCTCTTTCTCCAGATCCCCAATAAGACGTCGCACTGACATAGCTATAGGGTTGAGATCTCAGCTGAGTGGCCAAATCAAGACCTCCAGCACCCTCTCTGTCCAACCAGTGCTTTGTGTCCCTGCCCAAGTAGCTGACATACACACACACTTTGAGGTTTGATTTATACACACACACACACACACACACACACACACACACACACACACACACACACACACACCTGGGAAAGGCTGGCACAGGTTTCTTAGTTATGCTCCCTTCTGCCCAGACTATAAGGTAGTTTCCACTGCCACCAGCCATTACTTATCAGCTACTTTAAGGCCCTTAGCAAAGGGTGAGCAATCATACTGTCTAATGTTACTATTAATCCAAACGGTAGTCTGACCAAGAGCAAGGCTATTAGGAGTGGCCTGCACAGTGGTACCAAATAATTATGCAAGAGCTTAAATATGTTTCACAAATATCAGCCACAAAGATAAGTTTAAAAATATTTAGTAATAAATAATAAAAAAAAAAAAAGAAAATACTCAGTAAATCCTCACAGTAACTTCAGAGTTCAAAATCATAAGAAGTATTTCTGTTCTCTTCCAGTAGGGTACACTGTGGATACATCTTTTAAGCTCAGTACCCTTTTCAACATACACTTCTGCACTAGCAGTTTAATATACACATAACATACAATTCTAATACATTTGAAAGACAAGCATATGAATCATGTTGATAATTATAAATGACACATAGATGCTTACAAAATTCCAGATAACTGGGCTGGCAGTAGCTCCTTTTGGTATACAGTCATATTTCTAGACCATTTCAGTTTATATTACATAACTTATACAATTAGATTTACTCAAGAAGATGTACTTGAACCCTTTAAAACAATTTTAAATTGCGTTCAGTATGACTGGTGTAGATACTTTTTTTATTTCTTGGTAGGTACCTTTCCTCATAACCTTGGCAGAACCGTTAAAAAAGTATTAAGAGCAATTAGTTTTAAGTCATAAAATATTGTTGTAGGGTGTGCAAGTTATAGCATGTTGCAGAATGACTAAAACCAAGATAACAGTAAGCTGCTATATGCAGCAAGCAACTTCAAAGCAGAATTGGTCAAGAGTATGCCTTTACAACATTCTGTTTTGCCCTGCACTTCTTCAATGGATGGACCTCCGTAAACTGTATTGAACACTTTAAGACAAATTTATAATCACCTTCAGAAAGAGTGGAGAAGGCAGCTTATTTAAGCAAATGGAAAATGGCAGCATGTGGGTCAGCAAACAGAAGGGATAACTGGTGTGGGAGCAACAGCAAAATGATTGACGTCAGTAATAGCATGTCATGCACTTCTTAGGCAAGCTTACAAAAGGAAGTACAAGTTCAAATTGCTGTACATATTATGACAGGATACAGAAATACAAAGGGTAGTATACATGGCTGCATCTATCCACAACCTCATTTTCTGCATTTCTGCACATGGGGTCAGGGTGTCTCTTCAACAGTGGCAATCATCTAGAGCCAAAGTTTACACCACCAGGGGGGTAGCCTTGCCAGTAACTTACATTAAAATGAGTGACATTCATTGATGCTGTCAGAAGCTCTGCTGATAGCCTGACTTACTAGAACAAGGAAAAGCAAATGTCTGGTATTTAATTAATGACAGGATATGATGTCAACTGGAAGTGTCTGGAGCAGTGTGAAACTCAGAAAACATATGGGACAATTGCAGGAGAATTAGCTATATTTTGGCAGTGCTTGCATCAAAAGAGAAGTGACATAGTCCAAAATCACAACTACAAAATCAAATTAAAACACAAATACTTTTTCAATAACCTGCATGGGCAGCAGGTTTATTACTGGTAGGGTATAAGCAAAAATAGGATATAATGAGATGGTCACAGTCAAAGGGTGCAGCAGAGAAATAGAAGGGGAGGATGCTCAATGTGCAAGTATTCAATCTTAGGAGCCAATGGAACACATCCAACTTTTAAGTGATGGAGTTTTTATGTAAACTGCAAGAACTGTTTTTATATTTGATTATCTTTCTGATGGTTTCTACAACACTGAGGGTGTCAAGATCCACCAGCACAAGTGTGTGGACACACTACAGGAAAAAAAAAGCAAAGAAATACCGGACTGCTCTGAGTGATTTTCATTTCTTCTTCTTACATCTTTCAGATGGTCCATGCTGCTCTTATGTTTTCTGACACACTTCCACAGGAGTATTTTCCTGCAGTCTTGTGCTTTCACAATTTAGTGGTATGTCTCTGTACCCAACTGCCATGTCTGGTTGTATTGCTTTCTTCTTGAATTGTAGTTTGTAGACATGTTTATTTTGAACAGATACATTCTATTTCCTATATATACTCTCCCACCTATCACAAACTAAAATGATCCAGAATATCAGTTTATTATCATCTGCTTTCAGATCAAATATCTCTTCATGCCTGATGTAGTAATGTTTCTGCCTACTGATTCTTTTCCATCATCTCTTTGAGTCTGTTTTGACAGTAACAATTAATTCATGTGGATTGCTTACTACTTAGTATCCTTGCCATCTATAGATGAGATGGTGAGTCATTGTATTAGACTATTCCTATATTTCAGAACTGAGGAATGATAGCACACATAGCTATTCCTAGTGATCTTCATCAGGTCATTTACTTTCTGAATGCTTCTCTCTGCTTATCCTTTCAATTGAGGGCAATGAGTACTTGTAGTAACTTAATTAAATTCATGCATTTCTAAATCAGTGTTAGTATATCTAGAAATATCTTTAATCTTTTTGTCCTTCTGACTTAGATAAGTATTTGTACCCAAACAATCTCTAGTTCTCATAACAAATCTTCATGTTGCTGTGTTAAGTATGGTCTGCCCAATATATCTGCTATACATAATTCCTTGTAAGCATTATATTTTAATTTAATATTATACTTCTGCTGATGAAGAAATGTAATCCCAGAGGTGCTTCTTTGTAATAAAGGTATGAATGGAACTTCTACAGTGTCTATACCATTGCTAGCAATTATTTCTGTATTTGTGCATAGCTCAAATGCATCTCTACATATTTTGAACCATATATAGGTTCATACTAGGTTCATAGGTTCATACTAGGCTATCTGCCCGAGGGCATTTACAAGCCTAGCCCATCGTTTTGTGGCTTACGCCACCCCTTTAGTATGGGGAACTATACCCATTATTTTGCTGTGCCTCTGTCGAGCAGTGACACTGAGGTAATCCCTGGGGTATATCTGCGATCTCCCATCCATTGGTCAAGATTTCTCTTGAACAAGGCCAGCGAGGTGCTCTGCCTCACATGTACCGGGATTTTGTTCCACAGCATAGGCAGTCTTTGGGTGATGAATCTATCCCTCCAGCACGTCCTATTAATAGCCGTGTCAAGGTTTAAGTCAGCCGCCCTTGTGGCTCTGATGGATCTAGATTTTTTGAGGTGAAGCATATTCATCAAATCTGGGTTTGACATGGCCTTGTATGTTAGGCAAAGGTCACCTCTGAGCAAGCGGTGGCGACTGAATAGAGCTGGAGTTCTTTCAGTCGGGCAGCATAGGACAGATTTTGAGACCCTTTATCCTTTTGGTGAGGAACTTTGTGGCCTCTCCAGCTGCTGCAAGTGTCGGGTCAGATACATTCCGAATGGGGCATTGTACTCAATCATTGGTCTGATGAGTGATGAGTAAAGGGAGACTATGACCTCCCTTGATCTAGATGAGAATCCCTTCATGATAAGGTGGGCAATGTAGAAGGTCTTCCTAACTACTTTAGCTACATGGGTGTCGAATGACAGACTACTATCAACCTGGGTCCCCAGGTCCCTGATAACTTCTTCTGTGCTCAGTGGATTGCCACCTATTTGGTAGCTAGGGGTAACCGTGTTTTTCCCGAAGGGTATGACTATGCATTTTTTGGCATTTAACTTTAGGCCGTGGCTCTGGCACCAGTTATCCGTTTCTGTGAGACCCTTCTGAAGGATATCTGTGTCAGATGTGTTTTCTACTATGGCGCCCAGTTTGCAGTCATCTGCAAACTTTGTCAGCCATAACCCTCCTGTGTTTGCTTGTACTTGGAAAAGTAGATGCCAAACAAGAGTGGGCCCAGGACTGAGCCCTGTGGGACACCACTTGTGACAGGCTTTGAGTCTGACATGGCGCCAGCAGCTCTGACCCTGTGGGTTCTGTCACTCAGCCAGTTTGCAACCCATCTTGTGATGTATGGGTTGACATTTAAGCTGATGAGTTTTCAATGATACCCGAATGGGGTATTGTATCGAAGGCCTTAGCCAGATCGAGGTAGGCTGTATGGACTGCCTTTCCCTCATCAATGGCTTTGGTGACTGTTTGAAAAAGTCAACCAAGTTTAAAAGGCATGATCTGCCTTTGACAAAGCCAAACTGGGTTGGATCCAAAGTCTGCAAATTCCCTATGTCTTTATTTATGAGGTCCATTATGATCCTCTCCATGGCTTTGCAGATAAGGCTTGTCAAGCTAATGGGCGGTAATTTCCAGGGTCGGTGGAGGCACCGCCTTTGTGAAGTGGTACCACAGTTGCAGTGCGCCACTCCTGAGTGCGTATCCAGAGGTAAGACTTTGATTAAACAGCTGTCCTAGCTGTGGGTTTAATTCCTCATTGAGTTCATGGAGCACACAGCCGGGGACACCATCAGGTCCCATGGATGCTGTGTTTTTGCTTTGGAGAGAGCAGTTCTCACTTGGGCGCTGGAGATGTTTGGGGGCTGCAATCGTTTGGTATAGATATCTCTCCTTTTGGGGAGGGGAGAAGTTTGCACTGAACCTGTCAGCCAGTATGTTGGCAATGTCTGTAGGATCAGTAATCTTCACATCATTTTGAACTAGCTCTGAGCATATCTGGGAGTTTCCTCCCAGGTTTCTAACATAGCTAAAGAAGGCCTTATGATTGTCTTTTGAGTCTTTAGCTATTTTTCTCTCGAAATTTGCTTTGGATGATTTTATGAGAGCTCTTAGTTTTTACTTATAGTGATCAAGGGTGTCTTACCTTTTAAGGATTTTGCTCTATCTTGTAGTAGCTTCCTCCTTTTGTTGTAGAGTTTGTTTATGGCTGGGGTCCACCAGACTGGGTGCTTGCCTTTGGTACAAAGAGTCTTTGTTTTGCTTGGGATTGCCTTATCCATGCAGTCCTGCAGGTGCTGGTAGAAGGCATTTGTAAGTGATTCAGCGGCTTGAGTACTGTTTTCCCGCTCGGGGCCTTAAAGGAGACCACACTAGTCTTTAGAAGTGTGAAGTCGGCTTTTGAGAAGTTTTTTACTGTGGTCTTTTTTATTTCAGGTGGGGGTGGGATGAGGACCTCCAGCGAGATTAGTTTGTGGTCTGATCTCACCAGTGAGGGGTACACCTCCGGTGTTGAACATTGTGCTCCCATGTTCGTGATGATGAGATCAAGTATGTTATCTCCTCTTGTTGGGATGGTGACTAGTTGTTCCATGGCATTTGAGTTTATGAATTCCAGGAACTTTTGGGCTAGGGTGTTTGGGCTTGAGTAGTGTTCCCAGTCTATATTAGGGTAATTGAAGTCACCTAGTATGATGGTGTTTGGTGATACATTTATCCCCTCTAGTGTTTTCAGGAAGGCCATGTGAGGTTCCTGAGTTTGTGAGGGTGACCTGTAACATGCTACAATTTGCAGAGCAGTCTTGCCTATGGTTAATTGCACCTGGATGGTCTCAGATGCATCGTGCGTTGCCACCAGTCTTGAGGTGTGGGTGTCCTTGATGAATATGGATACGCGCCCGGCTTTGTTGGTATTGTCCAGATTTTGGGGCGCATGATATGAGGTAAAACCTGATAGCGCTGGGGTGCTCTCAGGAGCCTTGAACCAGGTTTCTGTCACAGCACAGACATCGATGTTCTCCATACTGAGAAGGGCCTCGAGTGCGTGCATTTTGAGATTTAGACTTCTGGCATTGAGCAGCATTACCCTTAGTTTTTCCTTTTTTGTGTTCTAGGGTGGTAGGTTTAGAATTTGAGCCTTGCCTAAAAGGCACTATGGGGTGGCAAGAGCCTTTGCCAATATCCGGAATCCCAGGGGTGACAGGTGCAAGCCGTCCCTTGAAGCAGCGTGGCTTGTCAGCATGTCATCCCAGGCAGACAGACACTGGATCCCCTTTGAATGACACCAGTGTTTAAGCCAATTGTTAAAGCTGATCATCTTATCTCTGTATTGTGGCATCATTCTTGGTGAAGGTAGGATACTGCTCAAGGTCAGGGTCATACCTGTCTGGGCTACATAATCAGAGAGCTCCTCAATGTCTCTTTTCATGTAGTCCAAGGAGGTGCGTCTCAGGTCGTTTACACCAGCGTGGACAATGACTGAATCATATTTGTACCTGCTGTTGAGAGACCTGAGTGCTTGCGTTATGTGGCGGATTCTAGCGCCCGACAGGCAGCTTACTGTGACCTTCTCCTTACTCAGTCTGGTGGCGGGACGTCAGTGTGTCTGACTATGGAGTCACCAATGACTAGTGTGTCTGGCATTGTGTTTGGCCTTAAGGGCTGTGACTGTTTGACACTCTGACTGTGAGGTCTATGTGTTGCAGGTGTTGTGTTCTGAGGTGGTGGTTGTTTGGGTGTCTGCTTTGGTGGCCTCTGCTGTTTTGGTAGATTTTTGATCAGAGCCTCCAGTATGTCTTTGTGTGTTTATGTGTATGATTTGAGGTTGTAATGGTAATATGTGAGACTGGGTCTATAGTGTGTGTGGTAACCTTCTCCTCCTGACTGGTCTTGCCAGTCCTATGTTGAGAGAGCTCAGCCTCCAGTTTGGCCGTATAGTTGCATCTCTCGCATGTATTTGTGTTTTGTGGGAGGAGGAGAGGGTTGTCTGTGTACATGAGGCAATTGTAACATTGCCTCAATATTGGTTCAACAGCTGAGCAGGAGAGGACACTAGCAACTGATCCCTCAACATGCTAGAAGGAATAGCCAAAAAACTTTAAAAAGATTCCGGGGCGTGGGTGACCGAGAAATGGGGGTTGCCTTTTGGGGTACTATCTATGACAAGAGTGCCGTATCAAGGTAATAAGTACTGTAGGAGCAAGTGCTACGTTTAACAGATAGAGAATAGTCTACTTGGAGTCAAGTAGAGATGATCTTTTAATTATAGGATCGCTGATTAGATCAGTAGTATAGTTCGAGGAAGGTAGTTTTAAGGGAAAATTTGAAGAGTGGACTTTAGGTAGCCCGAATAGTTTAAACCTGCTTAACTATTTCTGTCCTAGTGTGCAACAGTAGCAACTCCGCGCTAAATCGGGCTAAATCGCGCTAAAGCGTGCTTTATAGCAGGGGGCTGGAAAAGACAGGAAATGACCCAAATTGGCCAACAAACCACAAGTCACTGCCCTAAACCACTCCTCTGAGGACAAATGAAGGAGTTATGGAAATGACCCCTAGTGGCCAATAAAACTACAGTTTCAAGTCAGTAACCACCTCTCTGGGGGGCAGGGAAGCTGCTCAATGTTAGTCACTGCCACTGATAAACACAGAGACCCTCCTTCAGCCCAAGCAAAAATGGCCTCACAGAAACTTTCAAACAGTTCAGGAACAGCAAGCCTGTAACTGAACTTTTTTAACTCTCAGAAAAGTGGGAAAAAAGCAAGATTTTTTTTTTGTTTTTGTTTTTACAGAGATAGCAGAGGTTCACAAGTAATATCAAGTTATAACAGTGCAGTAAATGACCCCACACAAGAGTGCTAGGTCAAGGACAGAAAATATGCAAGTTTTAAGAAAAAAGATTTAAAATTAAGTGCAAACAGGAAATTCAGCAAACAGCTTTTGGTTGTGCTCTAAATACAGCTACTAATACAGAAATCAAGTTTAACAAGCCAGAAAATGCTCAAGCTAGGCAGCTATGCAGAAAAACTTAGCAAATAAACAGAGAAAAATACTTAAAATCTCAAAAGTGGCTCCTTCTTCTCTCAGCGTTTTTCCTCTTGGAGGTGCTTCACCAACAGCCAACAAGCCTGAAAAGACGCTCAAACCACGAGGCAACTAGGTTTTAAGAGAGGAAGATGAAGGAGTTATGGAAATGACCCTAGTGGCCAATAAAACTACAGTTTCAAGTCAGTAACCACCTCTCCGGGGCAGGGAAGCTGCTCAATGTTAGTCACTGCCACTGATAAACACAGAGACCCTCCTTCAGCCCAAGCAAAAATGGCCTCACAGAAACTTTCAAACAGTTCAGGAACAGCAAGCCTGTAACTGAACTTTTAACTCTCAGAAAAGTGGGAAAAAAGCAAGATTTTTTTTTTTTTGTTTTGTTTTTACAGAGATAGCAGAGGTTCACAAGTAATATCAAGTTATAACAGTGCAGTAAATGACCCCACACAAGAGTGCTAGGTCAAGGACAGAAAATATGCAAGTTTTAAGAAGAAAAGATTTAAAATTAAGTGCAAACAGGAAATTCAGCAAACAGCTTTTGGTTGTGCTCTAAATACAGCTACTAATACAGAAATCAAGTTTAACAAGCCAGAAAATGCTCAAGCTAGGCAGCTATGCAGAAAAACTTAGCAAATAAACAGAGAAAAAATACTTAAAATCTCAAAAGTGGCTCCTTCTTCTCTCAGCGTTTTTCCTCTTGGAGGGTGCTTCACCAACAGCCAACAAGCCTGAAAAGACGCTCAAACCACGAGGCAACTAGGTTTTTAGAGAGGAAGATGAAGGAGTTATGGAAATGAGCCTAGTGGCCAATAAAACTACAGTTTCAAGTCAGTAACCACCTCTCCGGGGCAGGAAGCTGCTCAATGTTAGTCACTGCCACTGATAAACACAGAGACCCTCCTTCAGCCCAAGCAAAAATGGCCTCACAGAAACTTTCAAACAGTTCAGGAACAGCAAGCCTGTAACTGAACTTTTTAACTCTCAGAAAAGTGGGAAAAAGCAAGATTTTTTTTTTGTTTTTGTTTTTACAGAGATAGCAGAGGTTCACAAGTAATATCAAGTTATAACAGTGCAGTAAATGACCCCACACAAGAGTGCTAGGTCAAGGACAGAAAATATGCAAGTTTTAAGAAAAAACGATTTAAAATTAAGTGCAAACAGGAAATTCAGCAAACAGCTTTTGGTTGTGCTCTAAATACAGCTACTAATACAGAAATCAAGTTTAACAAGCCAGAAAATGCTCAAGCTAGGCAGCTATGCAGAAAAACTTAGCAAATAAACAGAGAAAAAATACTTAAAATCTCAAAAGTGGCTCCCTTCTTCTCTCAGCGTTTTTTCCTCTTGGAGGGTGCTTCACCAACAGCCAACAAGCCTGAAAAGACGCTCAAACCACGAGGCAACTAGGTTTTAAGAGAGGAAGATGAAGGAGTTATGGAAATGACCCCTAGTGGCCAATAAAACTACAGTTTCAAGTCAGTAACCACCTCTCCGGGGGGCAGGGAAGCTGCTCAATGTTAGTCACTGCCACTGATAAACACAGAGACCCTCCTGCAGCCCAAGCAAAAATGGCCTCACAGAAACTTTCAAACAGTTCAGGAACAGCAAGCCTGTAACTGAACTTTTTTAACTCTCAGAAAAGTGGGAAAAAAGCAAGATTTTTTTTGTGTTTGTGTGTTTTACAGAGATAGCAGAGGTTCACAAGTAATATCAAGTTATAACAGTGCAGTAAATGACCCCACACAAGAGTGCTAGGTCAAGGACAGAAAATATGCAAGTTTTAAGAAAAAAACGATTTAAAATTAAGTGCAAACAGGAAATTCAGCAAACAGCTTTTGGTTGTGCTCTAAATACAGCTACTAATACAGAAATCAAGTTTAATATAGCTCTATTGTCTTATAAGATCATACCCTGTTTAACATCCTGCCTTTCTTGACAACACAGCCAGTTTGCTTACATCAAAGCATTGAAATATAAGTGTTTATAACTTCTTGAGAATCGGTTTATTTTCCATAACTCCATTGTCAGTGTACAGATTTTACTTCAACAATTTTATTGGAAGCATACTGATCTCTGACATATTAGATATTAGATGCAAACTGTAACTTACTACTTCTTTCTTGGAAAATGCACTAATGGTTTGTTTTCCTCTGTCTTTTGACATTTGTACTATTGGTCATTTATTGTATTTGAATTAATTCCTTCTGGTACATCATTTACTCATTTCAGAGTTTTCATCCTAATATTACATTTCTTCCAAATAAATTTAAAATTATACCATTCGGTCTGTTCAACATCAGCATATTCGTCTTGACACATTATTCTTTCGCAGTAACTTCTCAGCATCAGTTATAAAATCCTAGAAGACTTCAATTACCTCTGTAGCAACTCTGTAGCAACTCTTTGAAATAGCTCAGGTGCTAAAGAATTACCAAACAGCAGTCTTTGTAATCTGCACCTTTCTGGTGACATTTCAAATGTTCATAGTCTGAGGCTTTCTTAATCTATCATTTGCTGCAAGAATCCCTGATTTGCATATATTACTTAAACGTTCTCTCCATCTGACATTAAAGACACCACTTCCTTAATGTATGTAATGTGTAATACTCTTCCTTCACCACTTTATTTAGACATTGCAAATTTATGAATATGCAAATATTGTTCTCTTTTAAAAGCTATCATCATTTTGCCTATTCTTGTACTCTGTTTCTTAATGACACCAATATGTTTTATTTGCTTCAGTTGCTACTTGGGTAAGTGACTACATAAATAGCTCTACTCCTAAGAACTTCCAGTTTGTTCTTAATAGAATGTGTTACTGGCACCCAATTTCTTTATTTGCTGACTTAAATATAAATAATATATGTATAAATATAAGTAATATATATGACAGCGTGACTGTCTATTAGACTTTTACGGAAATACTGAAGGGTTTGAATGTACTGTTGGCGTTGCATAGCGTTGTTTTATTCACAGTCAAATTGTAGTTGAACAAGTTATAATACGCTAGTCTATGATAACATGCTAATGCAAACTTTCTTCACTAGATAATTACTACTTATAGAATGAAGTTAGAATAGGTCTGTTACAGCTGTGTAAGCCTAAGGACTGCATAAAATTACTACTTCTGTTACCACTACCTAAAATATACTTTCAGCTACTGCATAGCTAGCATTAAGTCTGTTACAGCTGTGTAAGCCTAAGGACTGTATAAAATTACTACTACTGTTACCACTGCCTAAACTATACTTTCAGCTACTGCATAGCTAGCTAGCATTAAGCCTGTTATTAAGCTATTTAGCAACAAATAGGTTGGTGCCTTTGATTTCTAATATGTAATTCTGGTATTTAAAATAACTTTGCTGTGCTGTTACATGTTGACTGAGAGTGCTTTGCAATTGTTTCACTTGACTACTTTTGTAAAGGGCTCTAGCATTGTGGAATGTATGTATCTCATAAGCCTCTGAACGCCATATACTGTGGCATTAAAACTACTGTCTCTCTCCCTTATCTCATCCTAGGTAGCCCCCTATGCTAACTGCTCGCCGCGTGGCACCCAGGTTACTTACGCTGAACTGAAGGACTCCCTCCCAGTGCGAACGCACAGACCAGCTTCCAATAACTAACAGAAATTACAAGTGTAACACCCAAAGAGATTTAGGGTAAAATAAACATCCTAGCTTTAATTTTGTTAGTCAGGAAGCGTTCCGTTGGCAGGAATCAGACAGCACCTTCACCAAAATCAGGCTCTGAAACTATATTGCCAAGAACTATGTCCCTCAAAAACGGCAAGCATTTACTTTAAAAATTTGTCTGCAGAACCTACAACCAGTTACCTTTAAGACCCTGCAAACTCCTGGCGGTGTATTTCCCGCTCCGCTTCGCCCTCGCTTCGCTCGGGCTCACTCCGTGCCCCACCCTGCCCCCTTATCACACCCGCCCCCACTACCTCTACATTTATTAGGTTGACTAGCCCAGCCCACTTGCTATCTACCAATCACAACCGCCCCTCACTCTGTCACTTCCCCCTCCCACATTTCTGGCCTCCTATACTACCAAGGAAATTCTCCTAGTCCTCCCACCCACCAGTCTCTCTCCATCTCCACTCTGTCACTTCCCCCTCCCACATACTGGCCTCCTTTACTACCAAGGAAATTCTCCTAGTCCTCCCACCCACCAGCCCCTCACTATACCATGGACAAAAACTCATACTCTATCATCCCCCTTATAGTACTACTCCTTCTTATTCCTTATCTTTTAACTAGATATGAAACTCAAGCACTCTCGGGAGTTCCCCTCCCCAAGAGTCACACCTCCTTACATTCAAACCATCCCTCTAACCTTATCTCTCCCTCTCTCTACCCTGCTAATACCCTAGGCTCCAAGATAGTACATCCTACCCTCTGCCACCCTAAGGCAACCACAACGAAAACTAATCTTAAATTACTATTCAAACTCCAAAGACTACTAGACCACCTGAAAAAATGTATCACCAATGATGGCGACATCCACCCCAACCCAGGTCCTAACACTGTCCCAGGCTCTATCTCCTCTAAATCCACCAGAAGTTCTGCTGGCTCCCTCCTTATATTCCACCTTAATCTAAGAAGCATTAATAACAAGGTTCACAACTTGCATGCTATGCTAGCTACCCATTCCCCTGACATTATGTGCCTGTCGGAAACACGGCTCAAACCAGGCACTACGGATGAAGAAATTATCCCACCCGGGCATAATATCCTTAGGGCTGATCGGATAAATAAAAAGGGCGGGGAAACAGCTGTCATGTTTAAGAATTCATTGAATATCATAAGGAATCCACTCCAACCTCCAAAGGTCTCTAACCTAGAACTGATTGCCCTAAAGTTATGCCTAAACAGCCAAAAAAGTATCAATCTTATAGTAATTTATATACCACCAGGCAAGAACTTAGAAAACCTAGAGCAAACTCTCAGCTGGTTAGCCACCAATTACCCTCAAGAAACCATAGTGCTAGGGGACTTCAACATTGACTGGTCCCTCTGCTCTGAACACATAAATCCCCATCCTATCAACTTACATGGTTTCTCCCAAAATATTCTATCTCCCACCAGAATTGGAAATGATCAGCAAAAACAGAGAGTATCATTGACTGGATTCTTACCAACAAAGATACAAATAACTATACCACAGGGACCCTTCCCAATGACCTTAGTGACCACCTTATTACTTTTATCATAAAACATAAATGCCCACCTACTAACCCCCACCCCCATCCAGACTAGTTAGAAATAAGAAGAAATTTGTCCCAAACCAATTTCTTGCAAAACTCAAATCTTGTAATTGGTCCATCCTAAAAACTTTATCCCTAGATGAGAGCGTGTCATATTTTAATGACACATTCCTTAAGATACTTGACTCCCACGCCCCAAAGCGACTAATCAGAACCAAAGAACGAATAGCACCTTGGCTAACAAGAGATACTAAAACTAAAATTAAACTCCGTGACCAGGCCTGGAACAAATGGAGAGCTACTAAAACTCCCCTAGATCGCATCAAGTTTCAACAGCTTAGAAACTCAGCAAAAGCAGCCATTACTACAGATAAAAAACAATATTTCTGTCACCTCCAGGATAAACACCAGTATAACCCAAAGAAATTCTGGGCTGGATTTAATAACCTCCTCCATCCTGGCAAATCTACCACCCCCACCCCTGAGAAACTCATTGGGAAAGATCCAGAAGAAATAGCCAACACTTTTAACTCTTTTTTTTACTGAGACCATTCAGTCCCTAGCCAGTCAGCTTACCACTACTCCCTCATCCGTAACTCTTACTAATGACCCAGCTCACCCCTCCTTTAACTTACAACCAGTATCTACCTCCTATATTCGTACTCTTTTGAAAAAACTCAAACCAACCACCCTGGCGGCTGACCACCTCCCAGCCGAATACCTACAAATAGCGTCAGATGCCATAGCCTATCCCATATCAATCTTGATTAACAGAACCATAACTGAAGCTACCATTCCCTCTATTTGGAAAATCTCTTATATCATCCCTCTTCACAAAGGAGGGACCTCCACGGATACATCCAACTACAGACCCATAGCAATACTGTCTCCACTAGCCAAAATTATGGAATGGTGTGTTCACAAACAACTCCTAAACCACCTTACCCTTAATAGTCTCTTGTCTAACACCCAACATGGTTTTCGCCCCCATCATAGTACAACCACTGCCCTTCTCTCCTTTGTTGACTCAGTCAATAACAACCGCAATAATAAATTAATATCCTCTGTTCTCTTTCTTGATCTATCAAAAGCCTTCGACATGGTCAATCACCAGCATCTGCTCCACACCCTGGAAACCCTACATCTTAGCAACCTAACTATAAGTTGGTTTAATGCTTACCTCTGTGGTAGACAACAAGCTGTCCAGTGGCAAAACAGGCTATCTGACCTACTCCCCAATAACATTGGTGTTCCCCAGGGCTCTATACTTGGTCCCCTTCTCTTCTCTGTCTTCATAAATGATCTTCACTCAGTCATCCCCAAAGCCACCTGCATCCAATATGCAGATGACTCCACCCTGATCTGCTCCGACATCTCTCTCACCAAACTCCAAGCTACAACCCAGTACTGTTTTACTATAGTCGAAAAATGGTTCTCAGAATTAAAACTCATACTTAATCTTACTAAAACCAAGTTACTATTATTTTTCCCCTCTGTATCTACCTCCCAAGGAAACGAACCTCCAAATGCCAATAACACGATCTTCCACGTGGTTTCCACCAATGGCACCATCATAGAGCCTGTCTCCTACACCAAACTACTAGGTGTGACCATTGACCACAAGCTTAAATTTGATATGCACATCAGCCTAACCATTAAGTCTGTAAACAAGAAACTCGGCTTCATGTATAGAATAAAGAACTTTTTAACCCCACACACCAAACTAACTATTGCTCGCACTCATCTCCTCTCCACCCTCATATATGCCTCCCCGATACTTTCATTCCTCAACAAGAGAAAGCTCAATAAACACTCTACAGCCTATAACCATATAGCCAGATTTATAACAGGAATGCCTTATCGCACCCACCACTGCCTTAACCTAAAGACACTTGAATGGTTAGAATTGCCCAATATTCTCAAACTCAACCAACTCACTGAGGCATTTAAAATAATTAACCAACCAGACAAAACCCCCTCACTGAGCAAAATACTTACCCCCTACTCCAACCTAACCTGCCTCAGATCATCTAAAAGTGTCCAGGTACTGACCGTTAAATCTAACAACTCTGGAGGTGATGCTCTCTATGCCAATTCCATTGGAAAGATCTAGAATTCCCTCCCAAACAACCTAAGACTCATGACCTCGCTTAATCAATTCAAAAATCACCTCAAAGAATTCCTTAAGTCCCACTAGCTATGCCCTTGTACTAAACCAGACTAACCCCAAATGTCCCAGACCACCTAAGCCTCTTTCCCATCCCAAAGTTAACAATTTTCCCTCAAGGCTGCACAATGTAACCATGTAAGATTATCTACATAAGCTCTGTGCCTGTTATTCAACAGTATGTAAAGCCAACTGTTTTTTGTGTCTTTATGTTAATAATATTTACTTCTGTACGTATATGAATTGTACCTTCTCTTCTTTTTGGAGCTTTTCTCCCCGGGCCTCTACTGAAAAAGGACATGTATCCAGCTAGACCAGCCCGGTCAACAAATGTAAAATAAAATAAAATAAATAGTGCTCTGTTTTCTGTGCCTTTTAGTCACAAAGTTTGGTTAGTACCTTCAAACATAATATTGCATTTTACACCTATGTCCAATTTAAATTCAGTACTGTATTTATTAATTTTGAGTATTTCTGGATGAAATATCTCATCACACTGTCTGTGTGCATATTCATTCTTCATTGCATCAAGTCTTTGCACTTTAATACTTTCGACAGACAGATAATTTGTTTATTTCATTTCTCTTTTGTTGTTGTGTCTTTCAGCTTTTCCCGGTTAGGGGTCGACATGATTGGCAGTTGATTTTTACATGCTGAGTTGCCGGCCCTAACGCACAACCTTCAACGAAGGTACGCCCATTCACGCATGTCTCCACAGAAGACGCTCTAGCTGAAAATCGAATGGGACAAAGTCTTGCTGTGAGGCAACAATGTTGCAAATTCTTTTAACTCATTGTTTCCTGCAAGAGTATAGTTATCATGAAAGCAAAGTTCCTGTGTATCTTGCAAGTGTATGCACATCTTTACAGGAGACTTCCCTATACTTCTGTAATGAGTATACTTGTCAGTGTTCTCACAGTTTAATTTCTGAAGTCCTGGTAAAGATGCATACCTAAAACAAAGGTAGCAGGTACGAACCTCCAAGCTGACATGATTTGCTAAGCATGTAAAGTGAAATGGTTAGCATGGGATGTACAGAGCAAGAGTTAAAGGACTCCAGAACAGTTTATGTAATGTACTGCCTCAGGCTTGTAAAGGTACTTTTGGCACAGGTGATTCTAAAATAAGGTATATATGATTCCTCATGCCTATATTCAGTTCTGAAAGAAGTGGAGGAATTATTTAAATATAAGGAATGTATATCTTGCTCTACATGCAACTTCTCTGTTCCCTTCATAGAATTATTTTGCATACACTGTATTAATTAACAGAAAGAGGTATTAAAATCTGGTTCTAATAATCTGAAGTCTGAATCCACACCGTAATTTATGGCAGGGGATGGCTATAACCATTCAGCACTCTGGTTCAGGAGAGTATCCATTGTCATTTCTACCAATGTTCTCCAAAACTGCATGAAAGTTTTATTGTTCTCTACATGATGGCTTGCATTGCATTCTGTATTAATTGTACATCTGTTCTTTAGCCATGTTCCTGGAAGATCTCCATCAAACCCTGTGTCCCTTCTTGCCTGTACTATCCATTTATATATTTATATATTACAGGGTCCCTCTCATATGCACCCTGTTGCTCTAAAGACAATGTATCTGCTGAATAGTGGAGATCATAATGCAGTGAACCATGGATGTGGCCACTCAAGCTGGTGATAGTAGCTCTTGTTGACACATGTGGAGGGATAATATGAGTAAGTAAAGAGTCACAGGTGGCCCTTGCAGTGACAAAAATGTTCACATCATCACCTGGGGGTGAATTTAGGTCATACAATGAAAAAGTTCTCATTGTTAAGATGCCAGCGAGAGCACAAAGCACCTTATCACTAAGGTGATGCCCCCAGACAGGGTAATATCTGATCGGGAGGCTTGCTGGTTGGTAAGCATAGGTGTACATGTCAACTGATTTCAAAATATATGCCCAGCTTCAAAGTGGAAGCTAGTGTATGGCTTATTCTTCTTAAGCATACTAGAATGTTAGGACTACCTTAAGTCATGTTTGTGTATGGAGGGGAAGTTTGTAATGTCAGAGCCTCCTTCAGGTAAACTGTACAGACAGAGAGAGAGAGACAGACATCTGCACACACACACACATACACACACACACACACACACACACACACACACACACACACACACACACACACACACACACACATTCTTTTGAAATGATTCCTATAACCACGTCAATTCTGTGGCAGGCAGCATTTAAGTATTGTCAGGCATCAGCACAGAGGATTTTCTGGCAGTACACACAGAGTATTGTCTGGAAATCAGCCCAGAGATTATGTCTGGCAGCAAAACAGGATTAAGGTTATGATCTGTTAATGAGCTACTTTCTATAGTCCTTGTTTTATTCTCTCAACCTCCATTTACCTACTACATGACTTCAAGCAAATCACTTATCCAAACATTGCTCGGGGGCAGAGTCGGGAAAGTTCTGTTTGAATGAGTACTGTACTCCGGTTAATAATTACAGATGTATCTGTAATTTCATTTACTCTACATACATTCACAGAAAAGTGTATGGCAAACGATTTAAATGTATTCAAGCATAACTCTCAACTTCTGTCCCCAAGAATTCTGGACAAAACCCAAAATAATGGTGCGACAAACACACAAAATTCGGGACAATTTTTAAATATTATTCTAATTCTCTTAATAAGTTAACAAAACAAGTTTTGCATCGACATGCATTTTTGATCGATAAGCAGTATGAAACTTTAAAGTCTGGTATTATTGACAGACTATAAACCTCTGTGATTTAACATAAAATCAAAAATTTTACAAAGGGCACAATATAAATATGAAAGAAAAACAAGGACAATCAAGAGGTACACCTTCTCCATTTGCATACATAAATATTGCGGGTTTCTTACAAGTTAAGTTACATTGATCAAATATTATACTGTCCAAGGAAGGACATCATCCAGGCAGCACATTAATGTGATTTTTTTTCTCATCAACATACTAGCAATAACATTTTTTTCTGTTTTATGGCCAAACCCCTCAACAGGTTGTCACATGAGCACTTGTGTCAGGTTTACCAACTACCCATCGAAGAACAGTTTTTTTTTTTTTTTTTGGATCACCACTTAAAAATGTGCTTTTCTGGTCTGATCAGCATACCAGCAATAACATGTTTTCTATTTTATGGCTGAACCCCTCACCTAGTTGTAGAATTATTCTGATTTCCATATAGTCTAGAAAAATATCAGATAGGTGGCAAGCCTAACATACAAGTACTCACAGAGGACCATGTTCCAATAGACTTGCTCTCAGTGGAAGTCACTTACTCCATTGTATATACCAGAGTAATTGACTTACTCCAAAAGCAAAGCTTTTGGAATCTGGCCCCCAGTGTAAACCTGTTTATTGATAGGCCTTACACTGAAGTAAGTTACTTAGAACAAAAACAAGCGTTTTGGAATTGGGGCAGGCTTACAAAAGAGTAAGCCACCTGCACTGAGAGCAAATCATTTGGACTCTACCCCCCCCCCCCATACACACACAAAAAATGCAATAACACTGTCACTGAAATCCACTGTCAGCTTCCATGGAATACGTTAAAAATAAACTATTCATTGAAGCTGACATTCAGTTTCACTGACACTTTGAAAGTGCTGTTGATTAAACTGTACTGTGCCATACTGGTGGTTTCATTCAAAAATCCACAGGTTTAGCATGTTTGATACTACCTTTGAACAACAAGAGCAATATTCCACCCACCCCTTTTATGTCCATACAGCATTTACAAGCTTATTCCTAGTCCATTACAGTGTATTAATATCTTATAGTGTTTAAGTGCTGTGGTTTGTTCAGTAAACTTACATACAATTCTCTATTTATAATGGAGTTTACACTGTATATTTAAGTACTACTAATGGCTGCATTGTAACTGTTTAAGGTTTTACTTATTCACTGTCACCCCTTGGTTACATTTTTGCATACGTAGTCTTTTTTCCAAATTTCTTAATGGCATTATTTTTTTCTTTGTATTCCTAAGAGCATTTCTTGCCTGTTTTGTCTTTGCCATTTTCCTGGACCAGTTCACTTACCCATTTAACAAAGTATTGATAAATAAAATTGCACACTTGGTGAAGTTACTGAGACAGTGACTGAAATTCATGAATTAAAATTGTTTGGTGCAAAACTATATAGGGTCATTAAACTTAATGCATATTAAACTATGCAATAACTGGTGCATGAAATTTTCCACTTCAGAGCAACCCTATTCAGTTGACTAATGCATACCACAATGAGGATGTGACAATGTGACGTATTGCCATCGATGCCAGTGAGAATAAGGCAGTGGATGTGTGGCATGTGCCAAAATAGTTAGCTGGAGTTTTGTAAATAACTTTGTGTCATTTGACTATCACACTGACTTGTACAGATGCTTGTGTTAAAATGTATCAGCAGTGTTATTATAACTGATTAAGTATTTATGTTTAAACAAACAATTCTGGAAGGGAAGAGTAGAAGTTTTTGAAATTGTTCTATGATTTTCAAATACTGCAACAGGTCTTAGCAAAGATCTGAATAAGTATTGTACCAGAGTCAGGTGATCAAATGTAAAGTCATTATATAACCAGCACTGAGATGATGGAACTCTCACAGCAGCTTGTTTTGATTTCTTTTCTTTGGAACATGATATAAAAATCTATGACAGTCAGTTGAGTTAGTTCAGTTGTTTAGTTCAGTCTGTTAGAAGCTCATCGCCTTCCCTTGTGGAAGTAAGCATCTCAGCATTTAATCTTGCCTTGCTGTATTAATTAAGTTAGCTATGGCACAGTTATCCTTTAGACAGTCAGGAAATACAGTGAGATTATGTGAGTGTTGTTTTTCTGCATCTGTTTGAATCTGTCCAACTGTGTTATTTTTATTTCTCCTGTGATTGAAATTCTGTTTTTATTGTACTTAGATATTTAATATTCTCATGTTTTCTGCTTTATTATTTATTATTAAATATGTTTATGCCTTTCATTGTGTCTGGCCTTTTAGAGAAGACTTTTAACATCTTGAGAGTACTTGTGCTTATTTTAGTGATCCCTTGACCACTCCAAAATGACTGGCTGCTTTGGTTACACTTTAGGATTAATGTTAGTATTGATTTTACTCAGTATAATTGGATACCCTTGTAAGAGCCTGAGAGTGGTTGACTGGTGGCAGTGAAGTTACCGTATAGTCTAAGCAGAAGGGGTACAGTTAGTAAATCTGTACCAGCCTTTCCCAAGAGTGTGTGTGTGTAAAAATCAAATACCCATGTATGGGTGTGTCAGCTACTTGAAACTTGGACACAGTGCTCCAAAGTAAGTCTTGTTTCAGATCTGGAGAGACAGATGGTCCCATTCCAGGTTTGAAGCATGTTTCCTGTGTGCTCTTCAGGGAAAATGTGCTTGATGCAGAGACCTGCATCTTAAAGTACTGTGTAAATCCATTTCTGTTTTTAGTGACTGTCTCTCACAAGTGTCAGTGGCGAGGATTGAGGCTCCTTGATTAGTGGCCCTGAGTAAAGAGTGGGCATCACAGAGGCATTACAGACTTGTGCTAAGTAAGTCATCATAAGGATTCTGCTGTGCTATCCTAAGCTCCATATAGTGTGTGTGTGGGTGTTTTATTTAAGACTCTGAAAAATGTGGAAAGTTTTTATTTAAATTCTGTTTAACTATTTTAAGTTTCACTTAGTGACCTGTGAGGTGATACTTTTTTAATACTTTTCTGTTTTTTTCATGTTTTGACCAACAAGTTATGTTTTAATTGTTCTAGTCTGTTTTAGAACCTTACCTTGTAGATCCATTTGTAGTTGTGTATATTCTTACAAGATTTTAGTATTGTTTATACATTATACTGCAGTTCTATCTCCATAAGTAGAATTACTTACAACAGCTAGTTGTTTGTATTTTGACCTGTGTATTGGGGCCTTAATCTTGCAGCTTCATTCAGAGTTGTGGCAGAAGTCTGAACTTCTCTCATATCTTAGACTCATTTAGTCATTTATTACAGCAATTTTCCATAAATAGCATTACTGGTAAATTTCTGCATAATCTTGTGCCTTACTCTGTGGTGGGATTGCAGTAGTGGCAGTGTTATGAATTCTGCTCAAGGATTTGTGCTTCAGTAATTTTACAGCTGTTTATATTCCCATTTTGCTGCAAAATTCTTATATCCTGCTTATTATTTACCTGCTTAAAATTGCATTCCAATGTCTTTCTGTTTACTTTGCTCCTGTGTTTCCCTTGTTCTTTGTGTCTGTCCCAGGCCCCACTGAGACATTAAGCTAACATTTCTGAAATGCTAACCATAGGACTAGAGCTCCAGTACTGGCTTTATTTGATTGGATCCCTCTCTAGGAAATCTGCTTATTGCAGTTTGAAATTTTCTTCAGCCCTGCACACTTTTTTCTGTTGTGGTTTTAAAGGCTTTGTTGCTTGCTTCTGTCCCTTACAGCAATTTGTCTTCCAAAGTTTCTCCCTCCCCTCTTACATTAATATTGTCTTTTGTGTAACCTATTTAAGTACTTTTTACACCCATTGTTTCCCATGTATATATAATATTGGTTTGCTGTGTGGGTGCTTAACATTGCCCTTGAGTAAACCTCCCTTACTACAAATTGTCTCCTGCTCATTCTCTCAGAATTCCCACCTGCTTAGCTCCCTCACCATACTCTGAGGGGTCCTGAGCTAATCCTGCTCCAGCCTTGGCAGATAAGAGATGTATTTCATTCATTGTTTTGCACTTCAGTTAACTGTTTCGAGTGCTACTTTATTTGTTGATTTTGCTTTTAAATCATTCTAAAGGTCCCTAATACTTGAGATTGCCATGTCAATGTAGTTTGTTTAAGTTGTTTTGTCATAGCATTACACTTGCAAGCAGTTTTACTTGGTGTTATTACATCAAGAGGTTAGCAGTGCTCTGTACAGACACAAATGCTTAGAAAGTAAATATTATCTTTAAAACTTCACTTAGAACTGAAACCTGTAACTTAGTGTGGCTAAAGCAAAGCCTTTGTGTGGAGACAAGCTTAGAGCAGCTAGTTTGTGTGTCAAACAGCACTATCATCAAACCTTATCACAATCTAACATAGTCTAGTGTCAAACCCCAGAGACCACCCAAGGAAACCTCTGTTAGTCCATGACCTACAGTAGCCCACTCAATGACAGGTATAGATAACATGGATATACAATTCTCAAATGTCTCTATAGCCAGCTTGGTGGATATGGGCATCCTGAGACAATGCAGCAATTGTCTCATGCTCACAGACAACCATTTGATCCTTAAAAAAACAAACACATTATGCAAGAGATGCACATGCACAATTTCATTGGAGGCAAAAATCTCACATACAAACAAGGTTGTCAAGAACACACACACTACATCCACCATATACATAGACCAACCTATGCTGAGGCACTAACGCAATCTTCCCAAATCTCAAAGTCTTCTTAAACCTATAAACTGCAACACCTATCTATATCAATCTCTTAAACACTCACCATGAGCAACAACAAACATCACATATACTCCTACACCCAGAGGAGTCCAAGATCAAAGCCCATAAGGCACGCCAACACATTACCCAGGACTCTTGTCATAGGCACTCCATTGTATGGCACACAGATTCACCACTCGCCAGACTAAACAAGGAGAAGATAACAGTTGGTTATCTGGAGCCAGTATCCATCAAGTAATTAAATCCATTAGTGACTAAAGTCACTAGACCACAGATACAAGTATGATGCTATCATAGTCTATGTGGGAGTTAATGACCTCAGACATATTTCCCTGGCCTACATAAAGAGAATCATTACCGATCTCCCTGAAAGTGTGTCTCAGGCAAGTATGTGCCTTGCATTGAGCAGCATTCTACCTTGACTAAGGATGATGCCACAGTATGAACAAAAGATGATTTACTTCAATAATTGGCTTAGTTTCTGGTGCCTCTTCAGGGTGATTCAGTATTGTCAGAATGGGAGGACAAGGTTAACCGACTACGTTGCTTTGCAAAGGATGGTCTGCACCTGTCTTCGCTAAGCTTCTGAATATTGGTTAAAACTTTATCCACCCCCTCCCCCCAGAGCTTGTTTTAGACAATGTCAAATTAACAAACCTACTGTCATAGCAAATAAAACCCAAAGAAGCATAAAGGTGTTATTGCTCAATGCTAGGAGATTAAATAGAAACTTCACACCCTACAAGCTCTCCTCACCATAGAGAATATAGAAATCTGTGCTATTACTGAGACGTGGTGTAAATCTTCAGAAAATACTCTGGCAGTGCAAGGCTTCAGTGCCTTCTACACATTTGGACTATCTGCTGCACAGACAGGGACAAAAGGTGGAGGAGTCTCAATCTACATTAACAATAAGCATAACTCCATGTTGGTTAAACAGGATGATGCCCTGGAATTATCCACATGCAAATCACCATAGACAAAGTCCCATACCATATCCTTGCAAGCTATAGGTCATCCTCTATGCCCTTATCCCACAGATTACACGTAGACATACCGGACACTCACTATTACAGCCGAGTGTGTCTCTAGGCATTTCTGCAGTTACTTCCTACTGATGTCTCTAGGTGTCAGATATTGCATGTTCATGTTTGCAATAATAATTCCAAAACCATGCTGCATACAAAGTATCAAAATATTTCATCTTAAAACATACATGATGGCAAACACAGCTGTATTGATATTTGACCTCTGTCTAATACAGCTAAACAGATTGAATATTACTTGTATACGGTTTATTTGTATTGTAATAATTGTCTTATTTCTCTAAATATCTCAACATTTAGGTAACACAAACAAAACTACATAGCCTAATATGAAACCCACAGCTGTATGATGAAAATCCTGCCGGCAATATGTGTGTTGTTTGAATGGTTACTGAGATATCATAAGCTGTTTATACAACATTGCAAACTTAATATTCACTGCCTTTATTTTGCCTTATGAAATGGAGTTTAAGGCATCAAACTGAATGAATGCCACTAATGTAAAAAGATTAATTTATCCTGAATAGTTTGCTTTTACCATTTTCTAGTAATACTTATGATTCCAGAGATATGAATTTTTCTAAAGGGTCAAGCCTCACTCACTTTTGGGTGTTAAAAGTACACACTCAAAAGAGCTGTACTGGAGGGAATGAGTTAAACTAAATGCCCTATTTAATGGAGACTTTAACTACCCCTCTGCAAACTGGGAAACATACACTGCCTCATACTCACATAGACAATGATTCCTGGACTTTATTAACACAAATACCAGAGGTTCAAACTTACTGGACCTCTTATTCACCAATATGGTACAGTGTTGCACCCCCTCACTCCCAATGTCAGGTCCTCACTGTTGAAATCAGACCACAAAGCTGTCTCCTTTGAAAGAAAAATTAACTCTGTTACCCCAGCAAACCCTGTAACAATAAGGAACTATTCCAAAGCAAGCAAAATCATATTAAGTGATACTTTATCAAAATTTAATGCCCCTCCCAACCCTGATTTCACAGCAACCCTGGCTGTATAGAGGCTGCTGTTCCTACTAGAAGTAAGCCCAAAACAAACTTTAAAAATAAACCACACTGGTAGAATCCTAACATTAATAAGGTATATAGAAAAAGGGAATAAAGTGAAGGCTAAAATCAGGAAGAGCACTCCCAGAGCTCTCTAACTAAACCAAACAGGAAACAAAGATTAAATAAGTCCAATAAGGCCAACTATGAGGTCAAGAGAGCCTTAAAGGCTAAAGACAACAACAAGGCTTCTACAGCTACATCCAAAACCTCAAAGGTAGCACACATCTGTGTCAAACTGGTGGTCAATGGTGCCAGATTACCTGAGCCGAGTGACAGCAAATTTGGTGTCTGACAAATTCAGCTCAAACTAACATACACTCCCACATAACTTCTAGAAACTTCACAACATATCTACTACTAATAAATATCCATAATACATAGAGACACAATTGGGTTGTACGGCTAGGTTTACAAAGACCCTGGTGGTTGTTAGTCTAGTATAACAGTCTACTTATACTCTGCTGATGAAGTCATTAGAAAGCCAAAACATGGATGTCCACAGCTAGTGGGTTTTGAGTCTACTGGTCTGAATGCATCCATAAAGACTTTTTAAAAAGAAAAAGTAAAAAGTCAAGCACATTCAGAAACTGTATAGCTGAACTCTTGATTTCCTTAAGGGGTCATTTGCATTTATCCCATGCACCTCTATTAAAGGAGGCTTAAGGTATCACACAGTGAAAACTTTAGTTTGTCTAGGTTTTTCTTGTAGTTTTTACTAATTGGTTTGTCTTTGTGACCTTTTAACTCATTGATTTAGATGTTAGTTGGGATATTTTACAGACACCTTAATTGTTATGGGCATCATCTGGGTTTAAAGACCATGTGTTTTTGAACTATAAAGAAACAGTGCATTTATGCTGTGCTGATGAGGTTATAAGAAGGCTGAAACATGCATATCTACAGCTAGTGGGGTTTGGCTTTATTGGCTTGAGTTTATCAATAAAAACTTTAAAAATGCCATGTGCATTCAAAAGCCATACAGCTGAAGCATTTGTTGTCCTTAAGGGCTCATTTGCATATATCCCATGGGTCTCTATTATAGGAGGTTTTAGGTATCATACAGTAAAAACTCTAGCTTGGCTAGAGTTTTCTTGTAGTTTTTACTAATTGGTTTGTTTGTGTGACCATTTTACTCTTTGGTTAGTATATACCTATGAACCTATAAGTAGAATAAGCATAAATAAAAGTTATATTACAATCAAAGTGCATATGTATCTTCCTACTTTGTACAGATTCAAGCAATAAAAATGTGCAGAACTGCAAGATAAAATCAGCTACAGTTAGTAAAGCTGTCAAGAAAGGATTATGTTTGTATATAAATATATATATCTCTATATATATATATATATATATATATATATATATATATATATATATATACATCATCAAAAATGACACCCGAAAAAGGAACTATTTGGCCATCATGGAGGTATTTGCCCTTTTCCCTACTATAGTGCGATTTCAGAGTTGGTATATTTAATTGGGGGGTTGGTGGCCAACTAGTTTCTTATCCAGGCGTCATTCTCGATGATGTGATCATTCATGTAAGTGAAGTTTTGCTTTTTTCATCTTGATGAAGTGGATTTCAATTATGAGGGATTTCAACAGTTTGAAGTAGGCCCATATATATATATATATATATATATATATATATATATATATATATATTTATATATATATATATATATATATATATATAGAGAGATAGATTTACTTACACACTGTTGACTGTGTTAATTGTATTAGGCCAAAGCCCTTTTTTTCAGGGGAGACCTCAGGTGGAATTTATACAGACTAGAGGGAATTTGGCCAGGGCACCATGGAACATCTCCTTATCTATAGGTGGCACAATGTGGAGTCATGGCAAATACGAAGAAATATCATGGGGCTGATGAAGCGAGAGATACAGAGATGGAAGTAGATATTGTGATAACAGCATTATAGTCAGGTGGATCAAGTACTCAATGACTTCTAATAATGGATTACCAGATTGCAGATACTGAAAATAGTGAAAAATCATGACCATAGATCAATGAAAAAAATTGAAGCAGATGAGTATGCTAAAAATGTCATCTGTGTTACATCTATTAACATTTTTAACAATGTTAACTATCAAGTTGATTTGAAAAATGGGAGCCAAAATAATGCTTTTTGAGTGGGAAGCTGGAGAAATTTAAATGCAACTGTCCTGATTTATTCTCTGTGGACAACAGAATCATAACAGTGCTTATTTGTGAAAAAAAGTACAAGATGTGGCAGCAATGAAGATTTTTTAGTTGATTACCCCATACATGTCAAGCAGAGTGCCTCACTGGCCCTCTTCAAGAGAAATCTTGATGAGTGGATGGGAAATAGAAAACTCACCCTGGGGAGCACTCCAGTGGCTCTACTCGACAGAGGCACTGGGAACTAAGGTTGGGTGGCACAATGCCAGGGTAATCCTATAGGCTAGGCTTGCAAAAGCTCCAGGGCCATTAGCCTAGTACACACCTATGAACCTATTTAAACCCGTCAAAGGAAGAATTTTCTCAGCATAACACCACTCAGCCTGAGATGGAGGGGTGTCATATTTACAAGGTTTCAGAGTTAAATGTAGATGTGCATTCTGAAGTAGAATATATTGTCAGTGATAATGACAAACAGAAATTGTCTCCCAACCAACCAGTGTTTAAAAATGTAAGAAACCAGAAAGGTAAGGATGGTTTAAAGTGAGGGATAGGCCACACTCATGAAAATGTTAACACATAATATGAATAGTTAGATTAATCCTGTTAGAAGAGTGGGCATAGTCCAATGGATAAGAAATCAAAAATATGTTGAGATGTTTATTTAATACAATATATTCAAAAGGTTTCTTTGACATAACAGAGTTGTTTAGGTGCATATTTACCTAGCACATGACATAGTCCTTTGACATGCAAATGTTTAAAAAAATCTTTTGGAGCCAAAGGCATGTTTCAGTAGCTTTATTGTCAACAGGCAACAGCAGTTTCATGAGAATCACAAAAAGCATTCTGAATCATAACAAACCATGACTATTTTTATACAAACAATAATGCAAAAGTCAGCATTTCATTATTAATTTAAGACAGGTTCCTGTCTAGAATATGACCCATTTTTTTCTTAAACTTTTATCAAATTTTCCCAATAAAACCAGGAAACACACTTTTTTCCATCTGCAAGTTACAGACACCCATTCCTTTCAAATCCAAAAAAAAGTATCTCCCTCTCACAACAACCATCCTTTAAAATCTCATGTCCAGTAAAATTCATTCCCCTATCTGCATGACAGCTAACTATCCATCACTGGCTGATGGTTTAGATCCCACCACTGTTCTAAAACCATCTGCATACTTTCTAAGCAGAGCTATACAGTGATATCACCTGCTCACATTGACAAAATGCTGAATAAATCAGAAAATAGCTACACATCTCTATCTCTACTATGTAGCCATATATTCATGTATTTGTTAACAATGTCACCGTCCTAACTAAGCCTTACCCAGAATGTAGATTAATAATGTTGCTTCTAATTCAGTAATGTTGCTCTAATAAAAAAATTGTATTTAGAATAAAGGCTAACAAAATTAACTCTGTCAAAGCCCTAATCTTCTAACAATCCCTCATTCATGCACTTTCCTGTTCCATTTTCATATAGGCATAGCAGCTGCAGCCAAATATCTAAAAGAAACCTACCTATATAAATCCATCCTAACACATCTGCCTAATAAATTTCCTCTAACATGGCACAAATGTCTATTCTAGCCTAGTGACTTTCATCTGAAAAGAGACATTACAATATTACTCATTAATGTGCGTTTATATCATGTTATCGAAAGATGAAAATAGCGAACGCTATATCATCGAACCTAAAATATCTAAACCACATAATATCGAACATTCAGAACAGTGAATTCTTTCCTTAGGAAAAAATTTGCTATTCCAAAACACATACACACAGCACAAGCACACCTAAAAATCATCAATACACACATACACATAATCCTACAACTAACCCTACACTAAACTATACATACTCTACTATCTATTCACTAACTTAACCCAAACCCTGACTCTAAGATCCATCACTATCGCACACTCACTTAACCCGTGCCCTAACCCTAACTCACTTAACCCGCACCTAAACCTAATTCACCTAACCTGCGCCCTAACCCTAACTCACCTAACCCGCACCCTAACCCTAACTCACCTAACCTGCACCCTAACCCTAACTCACCTAACCCGCGCCCTAATCCTAACAACCACACAATCGCACACTTACCTGTACCCGACCCGTAAATCTCCACCACAGCACTGAAAATAGCGAAGCTATAGAACCGGCCAACCAAATTATTTCCCTAGGAAAGAATTTGGTGTTCTGTAGCTTCGCTATTTTTAGCGTTCGATTAAAACATGTTGGTATTAGAACATTCAAAGTTTTAAAACTTCGATGTTCTGATATAGACCCATTAATGTGATAGACTCACACAGGGTATTAATATTGGATGTTACGTATAAAGGACACAGAGAGAGAATATTAAATTTTTATGCAAATACTAGTCCAACTAAAAGAAAGCAGTTGTATAGTTTAAAACCATGAATGAAATTTAAGGGAATGCTTATTTGGGATGGATATTTTGATTCCACTTTACAGACAGAAAAAAGCAAAATGTAAACATTTTTAATATGTTGATGAAAAAAATGCAAAGCTCTACTAATAAATGCAATAATTGCTCTACATAAATAGAGAAGTGATTCATTAAAGGTCCTAGCACAAGTTATATGTCTCATGCTAGAAAGGCCCTTCTAGCGAGATGTGCCCATTTGCGATTCAATAGCATGCTAGCTTTGATGACGTCGGGCGTCATTACTGGCTAATTTGCGTGTTTCCATTAATTGCAGGTACTGTTTCAACATGCAGATCAAGGCTGATTAGTAAATTATGATAGTATTCTGCTGCTCATGAAGGCAGTGGAAGTTATCCTCCAGTCACCATCTCACACACACACACACACACACACACACACACACACACACACATTTTTAGCGTTCAATTAAAACAGGTTGATATTAGAACATTCAAAGTTTTAAAACTTCGATGTTCTGATATAGACCCATTAATGTGATAGACTCACACAGGGTATTAATATTGGATGTTACGTATAAAGGACACAGAGAGAGAATATTAAATTTTTATGCAAATACTAGTCCAACTAAAAGAAAGCAGTTGTATAGTTTAAAACCATGAATGAAATTTAAGGGAATGCTTATTTGGGATGGATATTTTGATTCCACTTTACAGACAGAAAAAAGCAAAATGTAAACATTTTTAATATGTTGATGAAAAAAATGCAAAGCTCTACTAATAAATGCAATAATTGCTCTACATAAATAGAGAAGTGATTCATTAAAGGTCCTAGCACAAGTTATATGTCTCATGCTAGAAAGGCCCTTCTAGCAAGATGTGCCCATTTGTGATTCAATAGCATGCTAGCTTTGATGACATCGGGCGTCATTACTGGCTAATTTGCGTGTTTCCATTAATTGCAGGTACTGCTTCAACATGCAGATCAAAGCTGATTAGTACATTATGATAGTATTCTGCTGCTCATGAAGGCAGTGGAAGTTATCCTCCAGTCACCATCTCACACACACACACACACACACACACACACACACACACACACACACACACACACACACACACACACACACACACACAAACTCTACAGTCCCTGTATCTTTCCCTACTGTCTCATAGTTCCCTCTAAACTGTAATATTTTAGTGCCATTATGGCATGTATGATTTAGGCCCTGGTGGCTTTATGTACCCTCCCATCCTCCAAAATCTGTTACTTTGTTGGTGCTGGTACAGCACTTTAAAATGTTAACCCTGGTGGTCTAGCATTTTTTCCCACTACACAATTCCCATATTACTTTCAGTGTTTTTATAGCATGTTAGAATGTAAGCCCTGGTGTCTAGTAGTTTACCCCCACCAATCCCTTTTATGATGTATTTGCCTTAGAGCATTTTAAGGAGTGTTCCCTAATGTCTAGTGTATCATCCCCCACCTGTCCCCATAGTAATGCTGGTGCCATCATGGCAGTTAAAGTATTCCTTGGTGTCTAGTGTAGCCCCCCCACCCCAACCCCTTCATAATGTTGGTACCATCACAGCACATAAAGTATTATCTGGTGTCTAATGTATCCCTCCTACCCCCATCCCCATAGGAACATTTTTTTTTATCTCCATAGTAACATTGGTGCCATCATAACACTTAACATATTTCCTGGTGTCTCATGTATCCCCACCCCATCCCCATAGTAATGTTGGTGCCCTTACAACAGTTAAAGCATACACTACTGTCTAGTGTATCCCACCACCCCTCCTGTCATCATTTTGATGTTGGTGCTCTTATGGCACTTTTAATTTAAACCCTAGTGCCTAGTGGTTCCCCCCACCATATTCATATTCAGTACTGCAATGTGGTGAGGCTGGCTGTGTTGATCTACATGATGGAACATTTTCTCAAATCATTAGGCTGTGTAGATGCCTTCCTGGAGGGGATTGCAGGGAGAGAGCCCATAGCTAATTAGCATAGGCCTTTCCACTTGGAATGTCTCATTGGCATTCAGTACGGCCGCAGGACCAGCCCTTCATGGTGCTGCTTGTCTTCATATTGGAGAACCCTATAGCACCATTTCAGAGTGCTTGCCGAATACCATAAAGGTCTTGTGACTTGTACTCAGCCATGTACATGTCACAGTACTTTTAGAAATCCAGTGGTAAATTTTGCGAGTTCTATGAAGGAGACAGTCAAATTGTAGGGATTGTTTTTCAGATCATGTGGCTTTATGGACATTTCTGGGCACATAAAAATCAAAAATGTTGTCTTTTTGCAGTCCTTATTTATATAAGATACATGAATAAATATTTACATGGTATCAAATAAAACTTTGTATAGACACAGTTTGGGGAGACCATGCAAGGTTAAAAGTTTGCTAATGTATTTTATGTAGATTGTCAGTTTTCTTTAACAAGAAAGTAATGGAATATAACTAGTGTTTGACCGAAGAAAAAATGATGGAATTTGACCATTAATATTTATTGCAAGAATATGAGCAGTTTAGAAAAGAGAAAAAAATAGTATTATGGGGTTATAATTTAAGGCATAAGAAAGTAGGACTAGAAAAAGAAACACTACCATTTTTCTTAATATTTAAATAAAGAATAATGTTATGTCAATGGTTATTACTGAAGATGACGTAATTATGTATATGCCACAACTTATACTACAGGTAGAGTTGCACTATGTATGTATGTATATATATATATATATATATATATATATATATATATATATATATATATATATATATATAGATATATATATACACACACACACACACACACACACACACACACACACACACACACACACACACACACACACACATTTATACAGATAGGCAGATATACAAAAATTGAAGAAATTGGTTCCTCAAATATAAAACCTGTGACTTAGATATTGAATAATGCAGTATAAGATAAGCCCTTTTTATCCATGGGATTGAAACTGGCTCTTAGGAATGTTTGATCTAAGTCTTCCCAGGGAGAAGATGGGATACCTTATTTTTATTATAAACTGTTAGAAGATTGGCAAATAAAGTTATTAACCAAAGTCTTTATTGAATGGATATTTCAAGTAGTGTTAGCTGATTTGAAGCAATCTTGTTTTGTATCTTTATTAACTTTAATATGGAAAGAAAAAGGCATAGAGAATATTAATAACAGAAGACCTGTTTCACTGTTTAATTGTGACTTCAAATTATTTGCATACATGTTTCAAGAAAGAGGGAAACTTACTGACACCAAACTTAGAAATACAGGGACCAACCAGTAACTTGTGTATATCAGGAATATTCTAGAATATAAAAGTAAACATGATAAGAGTATATTGTAATGAAGAACATGGACTACATTGTGGATTAGACATCAAAAATGCCTATGATTTTGTTTCTCATGCACACAATATGTATCTGTCATCTTTATATCTTAGTACAAAGATGATGAGTTGAATTAAATAAGTTTATGAAAATTTTTAAGCAAAACTATATATCCATGGTGTTTTGGGTAGATTAATACATATAAAGAGAGGCATTCAACAAGGGTATCCATTAAGTGCCCTTTTATTTGGTATATACCTGATTACAATGGTGTATCAAATTAACATGCATATGTCAGCAATGCTCTTGAATTTTTCACCATTACTGATATATAGAGCTGATATATTATATGCTGATACAACTAGCCATTTTTTGTTATTAGGCATAATAAAATAAGCCTCATTCATATATTTTCTGTTATGTTTTCATATATCTCTGTTTAGAAAGTAATGGATTTCTAATGTTTATTAAACCTAATGAAATAAGCATTGTAATTCTTACAATTATGTATTAATAATACAAAAAAGATGATTGGCTATAGATTTCAAGAAGAGATATAGGGAATTTCTTTCAGCAAAATTACATTTTCTATATTAGGAATACAGTTTGAGTCTATGGATATTGATCAGGAGCTAGGAGAAAACATTGTACAAGTTTTGCTAAGTAAAGTTCAAAACTGGAAAATATTTTCTGATTTATGAGGAAAAGAATACATTTACAGAAAAAATGTATATTTCATTAGGAATTTATAAAGTTGAGGGTTGCTTACTTCCAGAAAAAAAGTCGAAACTAAACTTCTAGGCATTTTCATTTACAAAATATGGGGGAAGCAAATTAAACTTCATTAAAAGAGGAAGCTTATATAAGCCTAAGCATGATGGTGGATTAGATATGAGGCTTCCAGTTCTAAGCTATTAATGGGATACAGAAGTTATTGAAGGTTACAGATAATATGCTTTAAGCTTAATTGACTGCTTATTGTGGGCATTTCTTAGAAATATGGAAACAAAACAATCAATACATCTTTGTTGGTCTACTGAAGTAGAAATGAGAACTTTTCTTAAAAAATAAACAGAGAAAATCACCCATACAAATGCTTACTTCAAAATCCATTGATTGGCTGGTATAGTAATGAAGACATTTTTATGAATCTGGTTGGGAATAATTAAATAGTTTAATTTTTAGAGGATTATATACAAGACTGTGTCTAGGTGACAAATAAAAATTTATGTAGAATCTTTTTAGAGATTTAGGTCATAAAAATTATATGTTAAACCATCATTATTATAAAAAAGAGTAAATGAAAGGTGTTGCTGTTGTGAATTATTAGAAACCAGTGTGGAGTAAAAATATTTTAGAATACATTTAAAAATATGACCACCAGATGCACGTATCTGTTAATGATTTAACTATTGATTTAGTTTGTTATGGCGCTGGAACAGTTAAACTGTTTATTTTATCTATTTATAATTACATAGGTTCATAGGTTCATAGGTAGATACTAGGCTATCTGCCCTAGGGCATTTATAAGCCTAGCCAGAGTGTATTTGGCTTCCGCCTCCCTATTAGATTAGCCTACTGTGCCTCTGTAAAGTAGGTCACAGAAGGTACCCTTTTAAGATTAGTTTATGGTGCCTCTGTCTAGCAGGGACACAGAAGAGATCCCAGGGGTGAATTTGCGATTTCCCATCCACGCGTCCAGATTTTGCTTGAAGAGGGTCAGTGAGGGGCTATGTCTAACATGAATTGGGATTCTATTCCAGAGTGAGGGGAGCCTCTGGGAAATGAATCTGTCCCACCAGCATGTCCTATTTATTTTTGTGCTGAGGTTTAGGTCCCTGGAGCATGTAGCTCTAAGGGACTTGGATTTTTTGAGGTGGAGCATGTCCATTAATTCTGGGTTTGACATGGCTTTGTACATCAGGCATAGATCGCCTCTGAGTAGGTGGTAAGCAACTGAGTAGAGCTGGAGTTTCTTTAGTCGAGCTGCATAGGACATCTGTTTGTAGCCCATGATCCTCTTTGTGAGGTACTTTTGGGGTCTCTCCAGTTGCTGCAGGCGTCGGGTAAGGTACATCCCAAAAGGGGCATTGTATTCAATTATGGGCCTGATGAGTGACGAGTAGAGGGGCACAATGACCTCTCTTGATCTAGATGCGAACCCTTTCATGATAAGGTGGACTATATAGAAGGTCTTTCTAACCACTTTGGCAACGTGATTATCAAAGGAGAGATTACTATCTACACTGGTCCCCAAATCTCTAATTACTTCTTCCATACTTAATGGATTACCACCTATGTGGTAATTTGTGGGCACCTTGTTTTTCCCAAAGGGGATGACTATGCACTTTTTAGCATTTAGCTTGAGGCCGTGGCTCTGGCACCAAGCATCCGTCTCTGTGAGACCCTTTTGGAGGATGCTTGTGTCAGCTGGAGATTCGATTATGGCCCCCAGTTTGCAGTCATCTGCGAACTTTGTCAGCCATAATTCCTCCGTGTTAGCCTGAACCTCAGAGAAGTATATACCGAAGAAGAGAGGTCCCAGAACTGAGCCCTGTGGGATGCCACTTGTAACTGGTTTGGATTCAGACATGGCACCTGCGATTCTGACCATGTGGGTTCTATCTCTGAGCCAGTTTGCAACCCATCTTGTGATATAGGGGTTGATATTTAAGCTGGTAAGCTTATTTATGATGCGCGAGTGAGGTACTGTGTCGAAGGCTTTTGAGAGGTCCAGGTAGGCTGTGTGGACTACCTTGCCCTCATCTATGGCTTTGGTAACTGTTTCAAAGAAATCAATTAGGTTTAAGAGGCAAGATCTGCCCTTAACAAAGCTGAATTGGGTAGGATCCAGTGTCTGGAGGCTCCCAATGTCTTTGTTTATGAGTTCCATGATAATACGCTCCATAGCTTTACAGACCAGACTAGTCAGGCTTATGGGGCAATAGTTTCTGGGGTCCATTGTGGCACCACCTTTGTGGAGTGGGACCACTGTAGCTGTACGCCATTCTTTGGGTACATATCCTGTAGTAAGGCTAAGTTTGAATGGTGACTTAATGTGAGGGTTCAGTTCTTCTTGGAGCTCATGTAAGACACAGCCTGGGACACCGTCCGGTCCCATAGATGCTGTGTTTTTTTCTTTGGAGAGGGCAGCTTTCACCTGTGCATCTGTGATGTCAGGGAGGTTACATTCAGTTGGGATAGGCATTTGCTTCTTTGGGGGTGAAGGGGGGAGAAGTTTGCGCTGAATCTGTCTGCCAGGATGTTGGCTATGTCTGTAGGTTTGGTATATTTTGTACCATTATGCAACAATTCAGAGCATATCTGGGAGTTTCCGCCCATGTTCCTGACATAACTAAAGAAGGGCTTGTTATTATCTTTAGTGTCTAGGGCAATTTTTCTTTCGAAACTGGCCTTTGATGATTTTATGAGGGATCGAAGTTTCTTGCTAATACTGATCAGAGATGCCTTCCCTTTTTGGGATTTTGCTCTGCCATGTAGTAGCTTCCTCCTTCTGTTGTATAGCTTATTTATGGCTGGGGTCCACCAGACCAGTCTCCTGTTTTTGGAGGAGTGAGTCTTGGTTTTATTTGGGATAACACGATCTATGCATTCCTGCAGGTGCTCATAGAATGCATTTTTAAAGGATTCTGCGGATTGGGCTGTATTATCCTCTGGCCCAGGGGCTTTGAAGGATTCCACCTCAGTCTTGAGAAGTGCAAAGTTGGCTTTTGAGAAATTCTTTACATTGATTTCCTTGGCTGGGGGTGGGGACGGGATATGGATGTCCAGGGAAATTTGTTTATGGTCTGATCTTACCAATGAGGGGTTTACCTCTGGTGTGGAACATAGAGTCCCCATGTTGATGATGACCAGGTCCAATATGTTGCTCCATCTTGTGGGAGTGGTGACCAGTTGTTCCATTGCGTTAGAGTTTATAAATTCAAGGAACCGTTGGGTGAGGGTGTTTGGGCTTGAGTAGTTTTCCCAGTCAATGTTTGGGTAGTTGAAGTCACCCAATAACATAGTGTTTGGAGAGACCTTCATATTCTCCAGTGTTCTCAGGAATGCCAAGTGGGGTTCCTGTAATAGGGAGGGTGTTCTGTAGCAGGCTACAAACTGAAAGGCAGTTTTGCCCACTGTTAGTTACTCATGGATGGTTTCTGATGCTTTGTGCAGTGCCACTAACCTAGAGGTATAGGTATCTTTGATGAATATAGATACTCCCCCTCCTTTTGTGCTTTGGTCCGAGTTTTGGGGCCAAAACGCATGGTATGAGTTATAACCTGGTAGTGCTGGGGTGCTCTCAGGAGCCTTGAACCAGGTTTCTGTTACTGCACAGACATCTATTTTCTCCATACTGAGGAGAGCCTTGAGTGCGTGCATCTTGAGGTTTAGACTTCTGGCATTGAGTAGCATTACCTTTAGTTTTTTTATCCTTGGGTTGTCTATGGAGGTGGGTTTGTCCTTTGAGCCTTGCCTAAAAAAGGCACTATGGGGGTGGCAAGAGCCTTGGCCAGTATACGAAAGCCTAAGGGTGACAGGTGCAAGCCGTCCCTAGCGAAGCAACGTGGCTTGTCAAGCATGCCATCCAAGGCTGACAGACATTGGATCCCCTTTGAATGACACCAATACTTTAGCCAATTGTTGAAACTGATCATTTTGTCTTTATACTGTGGCATCATTCTTGGTGAGGGCAAGATGCTACTCCAGGTCAGGGTCATACCAGCCTGGGCTACATGGTCAGAGAGCTCCTCTATGTCTCTGTTCATGTAGTCCAGGGAGGTACATCTCAGGTCATTCACACCAGCATGGACAATGACGGAGTCATACTTGTACTTGCTTTGGAGTGACCTGAGTGCTTGCATTATGTGGCAGCTCCTGGCACCCGACAGGCAGCTTACAGTGACCTTCTCCTTGTTCAGTCTGGGGAGCGGGACGTCAGTGTGCCGGACAATAGAGTCCCCTATAACAAGTGTATTTGGTGTGTTGTTTGGCCTTAAGGGCTGTGACTGTGAGGCACACTGATTTTGTGAGATATGTGATTTGTGGGTATTGTTGAGGGGTGGCTGTTGCTTGGATATCTGCTTAGGAAGTCTTTGCTGTTTAGGCAGATTTTTATTTAGAGCCTCCGAGTATGTTTTTGTGTGTTTATGTGTTGGGTATGCAGATGGAATAGGTCTGTGTGAGACTGGATTTGTGGTGTGGGTGGTTACCTTTTCCTCCTGACTGACTGTGCCAGTCTTGGGTTGAGAGAGCTCTGCCTCCAATTTGGCTGTGTAACTGCATCTCTCACATGTATTAGAGTTTGTTGGAAGGAGGAGAGGGTTGTCTGTGTACATAAGGCAATTGTAACATTGCCTCAAAATTCCCAGATTCACCAGCTGGACTGGAGAGTAACCTTGAAACTGACCCTTGGACATACCAGATTAGTATAGGGAGCTGTTTTTTTTACTGATCAGATTAGGGAAGGGAACTGATTTTTCACTTGATCAGGAAGGACCAATCGGGAGCCTAATACTTATGAGAAGTCAAGGACGGTGTAGTGCTTTAGTTAGTTAGTGTTTCCTTATAAGAGCTGAGCAAATGCAGGGCTTTAGAAAGAGAATAGAGTGATTACTTTGAGAGTTTGAACAGTTCTAAGGGAAAAAGTGAAGAGCAGACTTTGTGGTGCCTGGAATAGTTTAAACCTGTTTAGGCGGCACTGCCCAATGCTGCTCAGTGCACAAAACCACGCAAAAAGAGAGTTGTAGGGTTTTAAGAGAGAGATCAAGGAGTTTAGAATTGACCCAAAATGTCCAATAAAACTACAGCTTCTAGGTAGTAACCACTCCTCCAGGGACAAGCAGGCTGTTCAGTGTTAACCACTCCCACTGGTGAACACAGAGACTTCCATTTAGCCCAAGCAAGCACTGGCCTTCTAGAAACTTCCAAACAGTTCAGAACAGTAAATCTGTAACTGAATTTTCTTAACTTTCAGAAAGTGGGAAAAAAGCTAGATTTTTTTTTCTTTTTGTTGTAGTTTAAAGGTAGCAGAGATACGCAAGCAGCAAAATAATCACAACAGTGCAATAAATGACCCCACACTTGAGTGCTAGGCCAAAATCAGGTAAAATTAAGTACAACACAAAAAATGCAGTAAACAGACTGTAGATGTGTTCCAAGTACTGTTACTGTTACAGATATAAACTTTAGCAAGCCAGAAAATGTCAAAACGTAGGCGGCAATGCAGTAAAACGTAACAAAAAATCAGAAGAAAATACTTAAAAATCACAAAAGTAGCTCCTTTTCTTCTCTCAGCGTTTTCTCCCCTTGGTAGGTGCTTCAGCAACAACTAGCAAGCCTGAAAAGATGTCAAAACCACGAGGCAGCCAGGTTTTAAGAGAGACAGATCAAGGAGTTTAGAATTCACCCAAAATGGCCAATAAAACTACAGCTTCTAGGTAGTAACCACTCCTCCAGGGACAGGCAGGCTGTTCAGTGTTAACCACTCCCACTGGTGAACACAGAGACTTCCCTTTAGCCCAAGCAAGCACTGGCCTTCTAGAAACGTCCAAACAGTTCAGAACAGCAAATCTGTAACTGAACTTTCTTAACTTTCAGAAAGTGGGGAAAAAAGCAAGACTTTTTTGTTTTTTTTCTTTTTGTTGTAGTTTAAAGGTAGCAGAGATACACAAGCAGTAAAATAATCACACCAGTGCAATAAATGATCCCACGCTTGAGTGCTAGGCCAAAATCAGGTAAAATGCAGTTTTTAGAGAAAAAAATTATTTTAAATTAAGTGCAACACAGGAAATGAGTAAACAGGCTCTAGATGTGTTCCAAGTACTGTTACTGTTACAGATATAAACTTTAGCAAGCCAGAAAATGCCAAAAACTAGGCGGCAAAGCAGTAAAACTTAAAAAATCAGAAGAAAATACTTAAAGTCACAAAAAGTGGCTCATTTTCTTCTCTCAGCATTTTTTCCCCTGGGTGGGTGCTTTAGCAACAACTAGCAAGCATGAAAAGATGCCAAAACCATGAGGCAGCAGGGTTTTAAGAGAGCGAGATCAAGGAGTTTAGAATTGACCCAAAATGGCCAATAAAACTACAGCTTCTAGGTAGTAACCACTCCTCCAGGGACAGGCAGGCTGTTCAGTGTTAACCACTCCCACTGGTGAACACAGAGACTTCCCTTTAGCCCAAGCAAGCACTGGATTTCTAGAAACTTCCAAACAGTTCAGAACAGCAAATCTGTAACTGAACTTTCTTACCTTTCAGAAAGTGGGGAAAAAAGCAAGATTTTTTTGTTTTTTTTCTTTTTGTTGTAGTTTAAAGGTAGCAGAGATACACAAGCAGTAAAATAATCACACCAGTGCAATAAATGACCCCACGCTTGAGTGCTAGGCCAAAATCAGGTAAAATGCAGTTTTTAGAGAAAAAAATTATTTTAAATTAAGTGCAACACAGGAAATACAGTAAACAGGCTCTAGATGTGTTCCAAGTACTGTTACTGTCACAGATATAAAATTTAGCAAGCCAGAAAATGCCAAAAAGTAGGCAGCAAAGCAGTAAAACAACAAAAAAATCTGAAGAAAATACTTAAAATCACAAAAGTGACTCCTTTTCTTCTCTCAGTGTTTTTTCCCTTTGGTAGGTGCTTCAGCAACAACTAGCAAGCCTGAAAAGATGTCAAAACCATGAGGCAGTCGGGTTTTAAGAGAGACAGATCAAGGAGTTTAGAATTGACCCAAAATGGCCAATAAAACTACAGCTTCTAGGTAGTAACCACTCCTCCAGGGACAGGCAGGCTGTTCAGTGTTAACCACTCCCACTGGTGAACACAGAGACTTCCCTTTAGCCCAAGCAAGCACTGGCCTTCTAGAAACTTCCAAACAGTTCAGAACAGCAAATCTGTAACTGAACTTTCTTAACGTTCAGAAAGTGAGAAAAAAGCAAGATTTTTTTTTCTTCTTTTTGTTGTAGTTTAAAGGTAGCAGAGATACACAATCAGCAAAATAATCACAACAGTGCAATAAATGACCCCACACTTGAGTTCTAGGCCAAAATCAGGTAAAATGCAGTTTTTAGAGAAAAAAATGATTTTAAATTAAGTGCAACACAGGAAATGCAGTAAACAGGCTCTAGATGTGTTCCAAGTACTGTTACTGTTGCAGATATAAACTTTAGCAAGCCAGAAAATGCCAAAAAGTAGGCGGCAAAGCAATAAAACTTAACAAAAAATCAGAAGAAAATACTTAAAATCACAAAAGTGGCTCCTTTTCTTCTCTCAGCGTTTTCTCCCCTTGGTAGGTGCTTCAGCAACAACTAGCAAGCATGAAAAGACATAGAGGTTTCATTTGGAAAATCTGGTATGCCAAATGGGCTAAGGTGTTATATGACTAAATATGGGACATTTTGCTTACTTGTTTGGAAATTCTTTTGTACAACAACAACATTGCATGTCTTTGAAACAGACTGATGTCATGTAATTGCTGAGATTATTTTTTACAATAAAAGTAATTAATCCCCGTGCATGTGTTTCCCAGTACAAAGGCAGCTGGGACAAACTGCAAGAGCATTGCTATGGAAAAGGGTAAGGAAAAAGGAACAGCTGTGAAACATTTGGAGGATGATGTTGCTTTTTCAATAGGAGTTGATTGTGGGTGATTTGTATGTAGCCTAGAGAAGAAGAAAGCAGAAATTGCAACTCTCCAGTCAGATGATATTTTTCATAGTGTGATGTGCAAGAGGAACCAGAAGGCAATTCAGCTATGCCTTGGTGAGAAATGATGGAACATGTTAATGGAGAAAAGAGTTTTGTAGCAGAAAATAAAAAGAGTTCTTAGGAAAAGGAAGAATGGAATATCATTAAAAGGGCAAATGCAGTTGTTGCAGCAGAGACTTTCATGATGAAAGAGAAAAAGGTGAGCAGAAGAGAGAGAGAGAGAGAGAGATGGGATTAATCAAACAGAAAATAAAGTATATGGTGAGAATAAAGTCTAAAGTCGAATGCTTACTCATCGAATACCTAAATGTCGACCCATCGTCATCAAACTGCATAAACACCGAATGCCCTAAACCAGGAAATTCAAAAAGTCAAACTGTCATACTTGTCCCCCCACTGCCCGCTACATACTACCTACACAAACTAAATAAACCACATGCATACACTAATCAAAACCCTACTTCTAACCCTAAACTAAACCCTACTTCTACCCCTACACTAAATCTTACATATACCACCATGTATGCATTTAACTTAACCCGCACCCGAACCCTAAGGTCCGTAACTACACACTTACCTTAAAAAGCTAAACCCAAACAAGCTAAATAATCCACACACATACACTTAACAAAACCCTACACTAAATCTAACATACATTACCATCTATGCATTTACCTTAACCCGCACCCTAACCCTAAGGTCCGTAACTATCGCACACTTACCTTACGGAGCTATACCACAGAAGGCCAACCATGACAATTCGACATTTCTGCTTTCGCTCTTCTGGACAATCGATGTTTTCACGGTTCGATGAAGACAGGTCGACGTTTAGGTGTTCAGGTAAGTAAGCGTTTGCCTTTTTAATATAGACCCTTTATATTGCTTGGAGGTGAAACTTTATGTGATATTATTATTGAAACTATTTCTGAAATGAAAAAAATTTCTGAGGGTTCTGATATTGGAGTTAATGCATTTCTATGGAATAGTTATGAATATAATGCTCAAAATGTGTCAGTAATAAAACAGAATGAATATTCAATTTAGTAAAAGTGCATTGGAAAAATGTGATAGTATTGCTGATATTGTGGACATATGGACAGGTAGATGTGAATGCAAAGTACCGTTGAAAATGGAAGAACGAAACCATATTCCTAGTATCATAAATGTTGATAGTACTAGAGGAGTCATAATGTAGTGGGACCAATCAAAGACCTTTTGGGGGACATTTAACTGGATGATGTGCTAAAAGGATCTGTTGAATGTGGTGGAAAATGTCACCCAGGGAAACTCATGCATCAGAATGTTACAGATGTAAAAAGAAAGGATATTTTTTGGATGGACTGTGTGAAAAAAAGAGAGACATTATGAAATTAAGTGAAACTTTCATGATGATGATATGTATGAAAGTAACTGTGTTATTGAAAATATTATGGAAAATGATGAACAAGTCTCTGAGGAAGAAGTGTCTAAAGGAGATCCTGAAAATGTTGCTGAAAAATAAAAACAGGGTTCAAATATGTCACTGTTACAAAATAAATCTGATGCTTTACAAATAGAAGATGCTGATTAAGAGGATGGTTCAATGTGACAACTGGTGAAAGGCAGAAACTCTAGTGGAAAAAGAGAGAAAATAGAGAATTAAGTTAGTGGTTCTAAAAGAAAAAATACAGGAAACTTATAAGTTTTATACAGCATCCATTAGGGTAGGTATTATGATAAATGATGTAAGGTATTTAGTGGTATATGTAGTGTAAAAAGGTAGATGCCATTATTGTATGTTTGTTAGATATAAGATTTTTATATAACAAAAAAGACATTTTGAAGTTTCTTATGGAAATAGCATATTTTGAAACTTTGGAGTAGAACAGTGTTCAGGTATTTCAATATTAATTCATAGTGTTAACAGAGTCAAACATTTGCAAGCAAGATATTGTGGATCACATAACTGTAAAAGCAGGGAGAGTATCTGTAGCAGTCAAAAATGGAAATGTTCCTATAAGAATTATTATAATAATGTGCTTTTGTACAGATGCTAAAGGAAAGAAGGTGTATTTGAACAAATTATAATATATATATATATATATATATATATATATATATATATATATATATAGTGAATATGGACATAGTTATTATAAAAGGTTTAAACTGTAATCTTTGAAAGAAAAATAAGATAAAAAGTTAAGAGAAGTTATGAAAGGAGGACACTTAAAATAAGGATGGAAAGAGGGTTTACATGTGTGAGAGCCTAAACTAAAACAAAAATATTAAAGAGGTAAAGGCTGTAATAAAATTAATATGGAATAAATGAGATAAACAAATCTAAAGCATTAGAAACGTGTTACATTAACAGTCAAATAATGATTATCATTTTTAATGAGAATTTTGAAAAGCAGATTTGAAAAAATATTGAGTAGAGTGTGGATAGAGGGATTTTGGTCTAAATGGTTAAGTGCAGGAAATGTTTTAAATTGTTAAGGAAGTAGTATATAACATTGTAAAAACACAATAAGTAGTGAGATTTGTGAGATGTTATGAAAATAAAATGTTGGACAATATCACATGATCAACTTGGGTGTATTAGGAAAGTATACAAAACTAACAAAGAATAATACAGACATTGAAATCAGTATATGACAATTATATTATTAGTGTACTGGTGAATGGTTGGATTATGCATAAAAAACAGAGAAAGGGGTAATGCAGGGATGCCCATTCAGCAGTATATTATTTTATATGGTGATGGATGCATTTTTGCAAAATATGTATATAAAGAGATAGTGTACTTGTCTTTGATAATATCTTAAATGTTCTTATGCAAATAACATAGTAATGATTGCTAATATAATTGTTAAGAATAGTTTGGCTATTAGAAATGGTAAGGTTATGTTAGTCGTATTGTAAACAGATAAAAGAGTAAGCATTTTGAAGAAGTTACATGAAAAGTAGGAGTATATTTTAATAGAAATTGTCTTGGGTTATTACATATTGTTTTGAAGGTTATGAGAAAACGAAATAGCAACATATGGAGTGTATTTAAGCTGGACTTTGGGAATAAATTGTACTTGATAAATATAGTAATATTAGGCAGATTAAATTATTTAGGATTATCTATAGCTTTTCCCATGGAAATAGAAAGGAAATTATTGCAGGCAGTATTTTGCATTATTTCAGATTCTCAGTTGAAACCCATAATGTGAGGAGTAATTTAAAATAAAGTGGAAAATATTATAAATTTTGATAAATCCAGTTGTGTTCTTAACTTTTTCATGTTTGTAGAATATTTTTAAAAGTATGTTGTTTCCAGAGTATAAGATTGTTACTAAAATGTGGACTTCCAAAATTGCTGTACATTGAGTAACAGGTTATTTCTCGCTCTCCCAGTGTGAAAACAGAAACTCAGCAGAGAAGGCCAGTAGAATTGTGTTTATGAGTTATGAGTAAATGTAACTGATAAAGGTGCAAAAATCAGAGGCCAAATTAAAGAAAAGGCTGGCTGAATATGAGACTGCTCGGGAAGAGATGTTTTAAAAAATAATAGAATTAGAGGACAGAGTATGTAGGGAAAACCTGAGATTTTCAGCTGTACCAGACAAGCTGGAAGGAAGAGACTGCATTAATTTTATGAAAGCACAAATAAGCAACTGGACTGGTATTCCACAGCAAGAGTTGTTAGTTGAAAGGGCACATTGCATGTATGCTCCAAACTTGGCTATAAGAAAGCAACCTATACCTTTAATAGTAAGGATGGAATCTTACCAGCAGAAGGAGTTGATTCTGACAAAATTCTGGCAGAAGGACAAAGTACTAAAAGTGGGAGACAGCAGAGTGTTTGCTGAGAATAATTACTCATTGTACACTGGACAGAAGAGGAGCAAATGTATTCTAATATTCAGGGAATGTCAAGATGCAGATGTGAGATTCAAACTGCTGTACCCAGCTGTCTAATGTATTCTTCCCTGGAGGGATAAAATAATTTTTTGATGAAGTACATGCTAAGGAGGAAATACAAAAATGTGTCCAACAAAAAATAAGGTATGAAACAGAAGGAGATTCTGCTTCTTATTCTTCTGGTAATAAAGACCACAGAGGAACTATACCTGTAAGACCTTTTCAAATTTATCAATGTAAAATGTTGGACTGAAGGAAGGGAGCCTGAGAGCTGAATAGAAGAACTGACAGTACATTGGAAATGAAGCAGAGACAGGATTTTGGAGACGAACAGTAATAAAACCAGTAACTTAATATGGGATTACAATGCAATAATTATATTTGTGAAATATGACAGAAAAAGAAGATCTGGACATACTGTACTTTTTCAGAGTTTGTTGGACTTGTGGGGGACATGTCATTAATGTTCAGAAAAGTATTTTGGGTAGGGCAAGAATAGAGAGAAAGTGAACTGTAAAGACCGGTTTTCTAGCATGTGGTTTTCTTTACATGCTATAAAGTAAAGTTGTTTTCAGTTATTTTAAGTGTAATGGAGTGTGTAAACAGGTGCTGCTGTTTTTTTTCTCCCTTTATTCTTGTTCAGTTTTAAGAAATGTAGGCACTGCAATATATAAAAAAGCCTGGTTAAAACGCATGATAAAAGAAAAGTGAATGTGTTTTTTCTCATTCTTGCATGAGGAATGCCTGGATTAAAAATCTTAAATTTATTTATTAACAAGTTTTAAATGAGAGAGTAAATGAAAAAGACCATTGAATATAATGAGTCTTTTTTTCTAGCAAATACATGTAAGCTTAGCAGCTGCTCTTCATGTTTCCATGGAAACAATCTGATAAAGATCGGAATGTATCTGACCAGACACCTGCTGCAGCTTGAAAGGCCCCAAAAGTTCCTCACCAAAAGGATAAAGGGTCTCAAAAATATGTCTTATGCTGCCCGACTGAAAGAACTCCAGCTCTATTCAGTCTCATACCGCTTGCTCAGAGGTGACCTGTGCCTGACATATAAGGCCATGTCAAACCCAGATTTGATGAATATGCTTCACCTCAAAAAATCTAGATCCCTCAGAACCACAAGGGCGGGAGACTTAAACCTTGACACGGTTATAAATAGAACGTGCTGGAGGGACAGATTCATCACCCAGAGACTCCCTATGCTGTGGAACAAAATCCCGGTACATGTGAGGCAGAGCACCTCTCTGGCCTTGTTCAAGAGGAATCTTGACCAATGGATGGGAGATCGCAGATATACCCCAGGGATTACTTCAGTGTCACTGCTTGACAGAGGCACAGCAAAATGATAGGCATAGTTTTTATTCAAACTAAAGGGGTGGCGAAAGCCGCATAACTATGGGCTAGGCTTATAAATGCCCTTGGGCAGATAGCCTAGTATGAACATATGAACCTATGAACCTAAGAGAAACTGGCTGCCTGGATCTTATGTCTCCATGGAGACAATCTGATAAAGAGAAACTGGTTACAGTTTAGTAGAGAGTGATTGGCTGAGAGAAAAAAGAAAAAAGAAACCGGCTAAGAGACAATGTTCTCTGAAAGCATTCAGTGGTTTTCCCAAAGTAGATAATGTTCTCTGAATGCATTCATGGGCTTCTCAAGGTAATTAATGTTCTCTGAAAACATTCAGGGGTTTTCCCAGCTGGGACAGATATAAAGATAAGACAAAAACAATCAGCACTTAGTAGAAGCACAGGCTGCACTGGGTCTATATTACATTATCGAACTTTTAAAAGTTTGAACATCATATGGTCGACACCATATGTTCAAACTTTTAAAAGTTTGAAAATAAAAAAAAAATAAAAACATACCTGGGACTGTGCCCCCCCCCCACACTTTAAATATACCAACACCGAGATCACACTACAGTACAGACAATGGAAAACTTCCATTTCCGCACTGTAGGGAGATCTCCATTGAAATGTTTGAACATTTACATATTCAATCATATGGTAAATGTTCGATAACGTAATGTAGACCTGGCTGCACCATGCGTCTTAGCATGGATGACCTTTCTTTTAGTTTAACTCAAGTCTGTGAGTGTGGCTGTCAGTTCGGGACTTCTGTTCCTATTAGGAGGGTAAAACTTCAATATTTGAAGGTGTACATAGTTTTGTGTGTTAGTATTAAGTTAATAGGTTTTAGGGGGTACTGGGTGTGCACTTGTTTGTTTGAGGGCTTTCAATAAAACAAAAAGGTTTATAAGCTGTGACATAAGCTCAAATGTAGATGACAAGAAACTGCATAAAAGTTCAACATGCCAAATAGTGTATGCATGTAACATGAAAGCATGAACTAGACATTTAACAAAAAAGGTGTTATACGTAAAAGGTGGAAATAGTGACGTTTTAATACAATGATGCTTTCTTTAATGGCTCTAAATGTAAATGGCCTCACAGATAACACAAACAAGAAAGAGTAGTGAACTATATTAAAAAATGTAGAGTACAAATAGCTATGTTATAGGAGACACACTTAGAAAGAACTGAACATGTGAATTTGACAAAGAAAAGTTTTCAGGATGGTTATTTCAATGGAATACCTGGGACAAAGGAAAAGATGAATACTTATATTAATTGCAAGAGAAGCTCCAATAGTGATAAAAGAAGATCTTTCTTCTCCTACCCTGTACCTGGCTGCTGTGCACCCTGCTCCGACGCTTGACATACACCTTGTGTTCCTGCACTAAACACCTGAATTTACCCTGCTGGATGCCTCTGAAAAATAGTCCTAACTAAATAATTAACCTACCACTCTCTGAGAGACATTTTCTTTCTTAAAAGACAGTGAAACTTTGTGTTCCTGCACTAAACACCTGAATTTACCCTGCTGGACGCCTCTGAAAAATAGTCCTAACTAAAGAATTAACCTACCAGCTCCCTGAGAGACATTTCCTTTCTTAAAAGACAGTGAAAGCTTGTGTTCCTGCACTAAACACCTGAATTTACCCTGCTGGACGCCTCAGAAAAATAGTCCTAACTAAAGAATTAACCTACCAGCTCCCTGAGAGACATTTATTTTCTTAAAAGACAGTGAAACCTTGTGTTCCTGCACTAAACACCTGAATTTACCCTGCTGGATACCTCTGAAAAATAGTCCTAACTAAAGAATTAACCTACCAGTACCTGAGAGACATTTCCTTTCTTAAAAGACAGTGAAACCTTGTTTTCCTGCACTAAACACCTGAATTTACCCTGCTGGATGCCTCAGAAAAATAGTCCTAACTAAAGATCTAACCTACCAGCTCCCTGAGAGACATTTCCTTTCTTAAAAGACAGTGAAAGTATGTATTGTTACAGCTACGAGTAAATCGCAATAATATTAATGTATTAAAGACTCTGCTAGGTTAGGCAAGCTTCCCAGTCAGGTTAGCCAGCAGCCAACACCCCCCCCTCATTTATCACTTATCATTTTAAATAACCCTTACCTCCAGCGTATATAATCTCTATCACTAACTGGATTATCTCCCCCTCTCCCTTAGCCTGCTATCCCCTGTAGGAGACCTATTTGTTGCAATAAAGTGACTGGCCACTAGGTGGTGCCTCAATGTAAGCTTTTTGTTCATTAATTCCCTCTCCTATTCTTAACCGTACCTCCCCAACTCTGTTCTCAGTTTTCTACAGACCTACTCTTTCACCATCTCTCCTGTGTCCTAAGTTATCTTTAATCACACTCTACTCCTCTAACATCCTGACTCTGTTCTTACTAGCCTCTCAACTTTCTTCTACATTCTCTCACTTTCAGACTTACCTTCTGAATTCTCATACTTCACAGATTGTCATCCTCGACAGTCTACTCTCTTGTCTCTACCCGTTCCATTCGCCCTTCAGGCTCACTCCGCTCCCCTACCCTGCCTCCAATTTCCACCCGCCCCCAGTGCTCCTACATTTATTCCTCTAAAGACACACCCCCATTACACCTACTCCAGTCAGACAATTCACATCATTAGCACTCCCAGCCCCCATTCTCACAACACACCCACTGATACCTCACCTCTCATCCCTCCTTGGTTTAATACCCCACCTACTGTCATATCTCCTACCTGCTTATAAAACCTAACTCCCATTTCTCTCCCACCTCACAAACTAATATAATGTCTATATCAATCATCCCATACCAATTACAACTATTAATCTTGGTCTCACTCTTATCTCCTCTAACCACTACCTATCTCTTAACCTCCTATGAACAACCTCTTTACTATACCCTTCTCTTCCCCTCCAAACACACTTTAACACCAACACTACCTTTCTCTCCAAACTTCCTACACTTCATTTGCAAACCCAGCTACCTACCAGCCAAATTATCACTGACTAGTACACATTAAGTACACCAACCTAAAAACTAGAACTTTACTTGACTATTATTATAAGCCTCTCCAGCCTAAACACTTAACACTCCTCCACTCCTTACTAGACGGGGACATTCATCCTAACCCTGGCCCAAACTATACCCTTACCACTGAAAACTGCAACCAATACAATACTAGTACCCTACCACCTACCAAACCTTCCAACTCACTCTCCATAGCACATCTTAATATACGCAGTATTTGCAATAAAATCACTCAAGTTCATGCCCTCCTAGATGTCCACCTATTTGACATTCTATGTTTATCAGAAACATGGCTAAAACCTACCATTAAATACAATGAAATCACCCCAACTGGCTACAATATCATTAGACTAGACCGCACAGCCAAAAAGGGAGGAGGGGTAGCAATCCTCTATAAAGCAGAGCTACAAGTCAGCACTGTAAATCTTAACCAACCTTTGGACAATAGTGCTGAAATAATTACCTCCAAACTTCAGGTCAATACACGTAAAGCCATAAATATCATCTGTATATATCTTCCCCCAGAAAATAACATCAGAACACTTGAGTATATCCTTAACTGGCTTTCTATTAATCTCCCACAAAAAAACATAGTCCTAGGGGACTTTAATATCGATTGGAATTCCTGTAGTAGTAGTACAAACCCCACCACCCATATTAACTTATATGACTTCTCACAAACTATTAACTCTCCTACCAGAACTAATAGACTCAACAACAAAGAAAGTACCTTGGACTGGGTACTTACTAATACTCCTCAACAAACCTATATAACAGGAACCCTTCCAGATGACCTAAGTGACCATTCACTAACTTATATTATTAGACATAAAACCAACCTAACTTTCCCTAACACTTTCAGAACAGTGCGCTCCAAAAAGCAATTTAACCCATAACTTTTCCAAACAGAACTTAAACAATGTAATTGGTCACCATTAAAATATCTCCCTCTAAATGAAGCAGTAGAATACTTCAGTTCCACATTCTTAACCATCCTGGACCACGCCCCAATATGCTCTATTAGAAATAAAGCTAAACCAGCCCCTTGGCTTTCTAATAATACTAGGGAAAAAATCCTTCTCAGAAACAAATCCTGGCCAAAATGGCGTACTACTAAGAATCCTACAGATCACCAAACCTTTAGGGAACATAGAAATAATACAAAAAAAGCCATCCTGTTAGACAAAAAGAACTTTTATCTCCAATTACAGCAAACTTCCCACAAGGAACCTCAAAACTTTTGGACTAGCATTAACAAACATCTATACCCAGGCCAATCTATCACACCCAACCCACAAGGCTCAAACCCTGAGAATCCCACACAAACAGCTAATGCCTTCAATTCTTTCTTCACAGACGCCATCCAAACTCTTGCTAGCCACCTATCTCCTGATACCTCAAATCTGCCTACTTCTACTACAAACCCACCCCCATCATTTCATTTACAACCAGTGTCTACTTCCTTTATTTGCTCCCTTCTCCAAAAATTAAAACCTACCACCCCCTCAGCTGACAAACTCCCAGCAGAATTCCTGCAAAAAGGAGCTAAAGCCATTGCCTATCCCATTTCCATTCTGATAAATAGAACCATAACTGAAGGAACTATCCCATCCATCTGGAAAATTTCTCATATCATCCCACTGCATAAAGGGGGGAACTCCAGTGACTTCTCTAACTTTCGTCCCATAGCTCTACTATCCCCTCTTGCAAAAATAATGGAATAGTGCATCCATAAGCAACTGCTTAACCACCTTCTCCATAACAACCTACTTGCCAACTGTCAACATGGATTCAGACCTTTCCACAGTACCACCACTGCCCTGCTATCCTTCACAAACTGTATCAACAAAAACCGCAATGAAAATATTCTTTCCTCTGCAGTCTTCATTGACTTATCTAAAGCTTTTGAAATGGTTAATCAACAACTCCTTCTACACATACTGAAATCTCTTTCACTCAATCCTCTATCTATGAATTGGTTCACATCTTACCTAGAAAACCGACAGCAGGCTGTACTCTGGCAAAATAAACTATCTAATCACCTTTCTATCTCCCTCAGGGTCCCACAGGGCTCCATATTAGGCCCACTCCTATTTTCCATTTATATTAATGACCTGCAATCAGCTATTCCACACACCACCTGCATTCAGTATGCCGATGACTGTACTATAATCTGTTCATCCACTTCTCAAACCGAACTTCAGTCTCTTACCCAAAAAGCGTTCAATACTGTAGAACAATGGTTCTCACATCGCTGCCTCCTCCTAAACCCCCAAAAAACTAAACTGTTACTCCTCACACCAACCCGAAAGTCCACCCCTTTACATTTCACTCTCACATCCAACAACTGTACTCTTATTTCTCCTGACCCAACCACTAAACTCTTAGGAATAACAATTGACAACAACCTTAACTTTGATACTCACATAAACACCACAATAAAAATAGTTAACAAAAAACTAGGATCCCTTTACATAATCAAACCCTTTCTTACACCAGTAGCTAGGACCGCAATAGCCAAAACCCACTTAATCTCCACTCTACTCTATGTGTCTCCTATATACACCAATCTCAATAAAAACAACCTAAACAAACTAGCAACATCCTATAACAATATTGCTAGATTTGCTACAGGCTCTCCTTTCAGAACCCATCACTGTTTGAATCTGAAACAACTAGACTGGCTAGAATTTCTTAACCAGCTTCAATTTCACCAGCTTACAATAGCCCACAAGACCCTGTATCAACCCAACAACACTCCAATACCCTCTAGCCTTGTTACACCTTATAATAATCTCAAGAATCTACGCTCCTCAAACAAACTGCTGATCAATACTACCAAATCCAACAACTTAGCAGGTGACTCCTTGTTCTCTAACTCTGTTGGGAAATTATGGAATAAACTACCCTCTGAAATCACATCTCAGACTTCTCTCTCACTTTTTAAAAGTAATCTAAAACTATTTCTCAATAAACACTGGCTATGCTCCTGTACTAACCCTGACTAACTGTTTTCCTTTACACTAATTTTCAACCTACATCCTTTATAATCTTCCCTTTAAAGTTTCAATATGCTATATTATTGTATATAAAATTTATGTATATATGTATATTGTACCTTCTCACGTAATCACTATGAGTATTATAATTTGTACTTCTTAAAAAAAAAATAAATTACACACTAATGTTTTTATGTAACAATTGTTGTTTTTATAATATCTGTCATAACTTCTTTATTAATTTTGCATGTTTTTCTTGGAGCTTTTCTTCCCGGGCCTCTACTGAAAATGGACATGTATCCAGCTAGACTAGCCCGGTCAACAAATGTAAAATAAAATAAATAAATAATGGCAGATTTGTAGTGCTAAGGGGCTACTGGCAAGGGAGGAGGATTACATTGGCTTGTATTTACATTCCACCTAAAACTACTGTAATGGAGCTTAAGAAAATTCTAGGAGAAATAATCAGTTTGCAGCAATGAATATTACTCATAGGTGGGGACTGGAACTTGATTTGCAGCAGTGAAGATGTGTCTGAGGGACCCAGAAGAGAAAATATAACAAAGGAGAGTAGATTTTCGAATACATTTATAAAAATATTTGACATGGAAGATGTGAAGTGAGACATAGGAGTTCAAAGTGAATGTATATATTATTCCCCAGTATATAAAAACTGGGCTAGGCTAGACAGAATTTGCATTTCACAGGAGCATGTGTATTTAATTTTAGGTCTTGATACCCACCCAATAACTATCTCAGATCATGCTCCAATAATAGGTAAAATAAAAATGTAGGGTAATGAAATAAAAATGAGACATTGCCACTTTCCCACCTATCTGTTGAAAAGAGAGGAATTTAAGGAATGGGTAGTGGAGATTATTCAGGAGCTGTTAGAGAGGATAGAAATTTCTTCTGAAAATATAGATAGGGAGTGGGATAAAATTAAGGTGGAGTTTAAAAACAGGGTGGAAATAAAAGAAAGGGAGCCATGGTTAATAAGTAACAAGAATTATTTAGAGGGACTGACAAATTTGAAAGTATTGCAGAATATGAGGAATCTCACAGAACAAGAAGAGGATCAGAATGCTAAGCAGAAAATAATATGCACAAACGTAGAATGATTGCTGTTAAGCAACTTGTTTTTCTATAACACTAGAGCACAAAAACTTTTAGCACAACAACTCAGGCAGCTGAAAGTAGAAAGGGCTGTCACCAGACTTAGGGAGGCTATAACAAAGAAGGTAAAAAGAGATCCTGTAGAGGTATTAGAAATATTTCAGATAATCTATGAGAGTCTATATAAAGCAGAGAAATATGAAAATCAAGAAAATATACAAATGGAAATGTTTATGGAAGAATTAAATTTGCCAAGGTTAGAGGTAGATAAGGCTCACTTACTAACATTTAAGATAGGAGGAGATGAGATAAAAATTGTGATGTATAACCAATCAACAGGAAAGTCCCTAAGAATAGATGGTATTCCTGTGGAAGTTTTGAAGCTAGGAGGAAAAAAAACGATAAAGATCTGGAAAGTTTTGTTTAACAATATCTTAAGAGGAGGAGAAGTACTATAGTCTTGGAAGAAAGCAATTCACAAAGAAACAATGGGAGGATATAAGTATGTCTCCCAAATATGCAACAAAATCTAGAAGATTTAGGATTTTTGCCTGGAAATGTTTACATAGATATTTTATGCCCCAAGTAGACTCCAGAGAAATTTTCCTCAGGTAGACAATAAATGTTGGAGGGTATGAAGAGGAAGAAAGAGATAAATAGGAATATATTTTCTGGAAGTGTGGTGAGTTGGTGGACTTTAAGGATTCCCTGTGGGATGCATTGTCGGAGATGCTGGGTAGGCAGATTGGTCTGATGAGGGAGATGATTTTTCTGTGCTGTGTCTAATAATGGTGGCTGCCCAAAAAAGCAATTATTAGAAAATGGAAATCAAAATATGAACAAACTATACAGGAAGCAGTGAATACAGTTACAGAGATAAAACAACTGAAAATGAGATCTTTAGAAAAGAAAGGGAGCCATGGTTAAGAAGTAACAAGAATTATTTAGAGAGACTGACAAATTTGAAAGTATTGCAGAATATGAGGAATCTCACAGAACAAGAAGAGGATCAGAATGCTAAGAAAATAATATATACAAACGTAGAATGATTGCTGTTAAGCAACTTGTTTTTCTATAACTCTAGAGCACAAAAACTTTTAAAACAACGACTCAGGCAGCTGAAAGTAGAAAGGGCTGTTACCAGACTTAGGGAGGTTATAACAAAGAAGCAAACTATATAGGAAACATGGAAATTGTGGGAACAATACATACAAGGGAGAAATGAGGCCTAAAAGGCAGCAGGACTTAAATGAGCTATATAATGTTTGTGTGAGAAACATTGGGTAGATTATAACTGATGTATAATGTTTGCAACTAGGAGTGTGTCAGTATGGTTTGCTATGTAAAATGCTTCTGACTAGGATTTTGTTGGTGTGATTTGTTTTCATTTATTTAAATGTATAATTTCCTATGTTATATGTGATGGTTTAATGAAGTTGTTTCTTGTTTAAAAAAATAAGCAGGAATTGAAAAATGTATGTAATGTTGCATAGGTTATATGATATATAGCAATATATGTGAAGTATAAAATGTTTGTTATATTCATATAGTTTGATTACTTTTATATGAATATAATTTTGCCTGTGTCACAAGTGATAATTCAATAAAGGTGTTTAAAAAAAAGAAAGGGAGGAAACAAATGGGTTTGATTAAAAAAGATTGTTACTAAATTTTTAATTGTGAAATATAAAGAGTTATAAGAAAGTACTACAACAGAAGAAAAATGCAGAAGAAGGAAAATATTGGAGTGGAAGAGGAAAACCAAATTGTTGAAGAAAGATAAATGTGAAGAAAAAAAAGAATATGGTATGAAAAAATAATTCTGGAGTATTTTTATGTTGATCCATGTGTAGATTTAAGGCAGGAATTAAAGGGTGCAAGTTTAAAGAGAAAGAAACATATTCAGAAACTAGTACAAGCAACAAGATTTTAAAAGGAGATTAATGCAGAGAAATTTACCTGTGAAAGGATCAATTTCAATGTTATATAAAGTATTAGATGAAATGTTATGTGTTAAGAGTCAAGTAAATGAAACAGTAGAACATATGTTTTTAGAATGTTCCAGAGCAGTTAGATTATAGAACAAATTAAAACAAATATATGGATGGGTAGAAGGATTAGAATAAGCAAATATGGAAAAATAGTTTATGGATTTTATTTTAGAGATAAAGATGGTGTGCATGACAAAACAGAAACAAATTTACATGAGGACTGTTTGTATCATTTTGCAATCAAGGACTAAATAACTGTTATTTGATAAAGGCTGCAATTTAGATTAAATTATAAGGAAGGTAAAGTTTTGGTTATAGCAGAAAGAATGGGGAATAAGCTATAAATAATATGATGAAGTAAATAATTATTGTTTTATTTATTGGAATTTGTTGACTCTGCTAGTCCAGCTGGCTAAAAAGATCTTTTTTCAGTTGAAGGCAGAAAAGCTAAAGTATAAAATGCAGTTTACAATTAATGATTACACCTGATGCAAGTTATAAAACAATACATAGTCATGAAAGATAGTACAAAGTGTAAAAGATTATATAATGATGAACAATGCAATTTTAAAACCATAATGAAATGTGATACATTTTTGTGGTAATATCTTACAAAACTGAAATGATGTAGCTTTACTTCTACTAAGGTACATGGAAAAAATAAGGAATTTCCAGAATTGTTCTAAAGACTTAAACCTTGCCTGTGATATAAACAGAATCTGTTGCAAAGACAGGTATGTATCCAAGTTACTAGCCCTTCTCTGGAACAGACTCTCCACCCATGTGAAGCAGAGTTTCTCCCTAACCCAATTCAAGTGTAACTTGGACAATTGGATGGGGAATAGGAAATTCATTCCTGGTTTGGCACACACATCTCTAATCGACCCAGTCATCTGGTAAATGGTTCATCTCCCAGGGCTCTGCCTATACTTGCCAAGGGTATCAGAACTTGTCAGAGACTTGAGATGCATGGCAAGGCTTAAAAAGGCTCTAGTGGTCGTTAGCCTAGTACACACCTGTGAACCTAGGAATATAAAATATGGCATTAAAAAATGAAAGGAGTATTCATTACAGTAGATACACTATTGAAAAACAGCTGAGATGCAGGTTGGTAGGCTGACAGTAGAAAAAACAGAACATGAAGTAAGAAATGTAAAAAAAAGAGAAAATAAAGCAGGAAGGATAATTGAAAAAAATACTGAAAAGGAGAAATGGAAAATAAATGTAGGTTAAATTCAGTGAGAGGAGGTAGATACTGAAGGATGATAGCATATATAAGGATGTCTTGTGAAAAGATCAGAATGGGATGAGGAAATGTAAAGTTGAATATACATGATGTATGACCTTTGATTTTATTGGAAGCAGTGCTTTGTGAGCTCTGACTCTTGGGATGGATTAAGCTAAGTTGGCTTAAACAGGAGATGAGTTGAGACATGATCACGTACTCAGAAGATACTGTTTTAGGTGAGTTTTAATACGTTTAGGTTGCAGATTTGTTTCAAACAGTGAGTAATAGAGTTCCATGCTTTTGAAACATAATTTTAGAAAAGTGAGTTCCCTGATGAGTTATAGGATTTAGGCTTGTCCTCATATACTAAGCTGTGTATTTGGGGAGTAGGATTGGAAAATAAATTGTTGAACAGGACATTTATTTGCTTGATGTATACGTTTGTGGGTTACTAGCAGCTGTGTCAAGGTTAAATGATGTTGGGGTTCTAACCAGTTAAGGTATTATAATGACAGGTAGTAGTGAGTTTATGAATTAATTAATTTATGAATGTAAATGCAGGCCAAAGGACAACACAGTCAGGAATGAAAATTTAGTTACTTTATTATAGCATTGTCTGACTATAAATGCAGGCAGATGGATACTCATGATGTCTCAAAGGGTATAAAATGCTTTAATACTATTTGGTGAAGAAATAAGGATCCTGTCATGGGTCGAATCTTTCATGGAGATTATATTATGTCTATTGGGAAGGTGATAAGCTGGGAGAAACCATCAAGAAGTATGGTGTTGATAGGTTGTGCTGATCTGATTGTCACACAGTAAATGTCTAGGTTACCTAGGATAATTGTTTCCTGTGGAATTTTATTTAAGACCAAGCTTAGAAAGTCTTGTGTAGAGGAATATTGTTATTAGGGGATATGTATATGCCTATAATTGCTAGAGATTTGTACCTATACAATGACTACTTCTGTTACATATAACTGTATGTAGTTATTATGTATAAATATTTGTTCATTCAATTATTTATGTACTTACTTGTCGGTTTTTGTTTGTGAACTGATATTTTGAACAGTTTGAGACTGTTTTGTGGGTATAAAATTGAAAGTTTCCAAATAAAGAAATGTTTCTGTTTTCAATAAGTGCCATGGGATCCTTTATATCTGCCTGAGCTGCCACCAGCTCGGGCAAATGGAGCCTCAGATTAATGTCTCATCCAACGGAAAACACACTCAGGAATGTAGCACCCCTTATACTGTACTGCAGTGTCAGTATTAGAAAATAATTCCAGCAACCTGCCGAGGGTGAACGTGATACCTGTTAAACTACTAAAACTGCAGTCATATATATAGGCTCAGATTCGTAAGCTCTAGAAGAACTCATAGACATTTATACAAGATGGAAAGTAAGGAACATAAACTAGTTACAATACAGAACCAGAATACTGATTTAAAAGTGTTACCACCTTGTCAGGGAATGATCAGTCAGAATGTTAACTGATGTGGGTAATGAAGGAAGGCTGGAAAGCATGAGTACACAATAAAATAAATATCTATTGCAAAATAAAATGACCAGATCAAACTTAGAACAGGAAAATTCCTAGGATAAACAAAGATCCCTTAGACGTTCATCCAAGGAATGCATTTCAGCAGTACCTGCAATAACAGCAACAAAAGCAATATCACAAGTACTCAGATTAAAAAGATTTACCAAAAGCTGCAAAGACAGAGATGCCATTGTCAATTTATTAAGGGACTAAGAATATTCTAGCATAAGACTGAAAAAATGTCTTATTTGACACCTGAAATGTCTTACTGAATTTCTACGTTTCAATGTATTGCGTGCATAACATGTTTGACAAGTTGTAACTATATTTTGTCTATTTCCTTTTTGCCTACATGACTGCTAACCATCAAGCTTCCCACTGAATGAACTAGAGTTTGTTTGTTTCCCCATTCTTGGTGTCGTTATGTAGAACTGATAAACATCGGTAAGGGCTTTAATTCAGGTAGCTGTGATTGAGGTTTCTGCCCTCACTGACATCCCAGATAAGAAGGCAATTGCTATAGACTCTAACCTCCCTCCTGGGTGAGAGATACATGAGTCACATCACCACAGGGACCACTTCACCTTTCTCTTAACAGAGCATGATCGTGTGCACTCACTATGATAGCTGTCAAATAAAAGAGCTCTCTGGCCAGAAGTCCACCCCTAGGCCATCCCCTTGTTGCCACTGTTCTTCTGAGGAGTTACAGCATTGGACAGCACTGCTCTGCATTCTCCCCATTTGGCATGTACCTCACCAGACACATGCAATAGCTGGAGAGGTCACAGAAGTACCTCACGAAGAGGATCCTAGGCATTAAACACATGTCCTAGGTGGACAGACTCAAAAGAATCCAGCTATTCTCTGTCTCATATTGTCTGCTTAGAGGTGATCTCTGCTTGACTTACAAAGCCAGGTCTTACCCAGCTCTATTAGAAATGCTACAAATAAAGAAATCCCAATCCCTCCACACTACACTTTCCAGAGACCTCAACCACATTACCACAATCAACAGAACATGCTGGAGGGACAGGTTTCTCACCCAGAGTCTGCCCATGCTCTGGAATAAACTTCCAATACATGTCAAGCAGAGTACCTCGCTGTCCCTCTTCAATAGAAATCTTGATGAGTGGATGGGTAATAGAAAGTTCACCCCGGGGATCACTCCAGTGCCTCTACTTGATAGCGACACTGGGAACTAACGTCGGGCGGCACGATGCCAGGGCACTTCTATGGGCTAGGCTTGTAAAGCCTCCAGGGCCATTAGCCTACTACACACCTATGAAACTATGAACCTATGATTAAGATTTATTAGTGTGGTGTGGCAGCAATCCTCACTCAGGGGTCTTCATGTTAAACATTGCTGTGGGTTTGCAACTTACTAATGCAGTGACTGCCTCCAATTTTGTAGATTATGTAGGGAAAAAAGGAAAGCTGCCTTGATGGTAAAAGGAATTGTAGGAATGTTGTGCAAAAACAGGCTAGACAAACCTGAGTTTATCTTCCTGATAAACAGTAGAGGAAAGAAGCATATGATATGGGTCTGCAAATTCATTAAAGGGAACTCAAATCGACTGAACTCAAGAAAATAAATAGGAAGAGTAAAGTTTATGATCCAAATCAAAGGGTCAAGCATCATTCCAGACAAGAGAAAGTACTGAATTCACTGACAGGATGACAGACAAACAGAAGACAGACTTCTTAATTGGGTAATATGGAGAAAAACAACTAAATCTGTTAAATGTACATGAGGTAAATGAAAATGATGGTGAGAAACAGTTGGGGGGGGGGGTCCTGCAAAGTGTTAGCTTCAGCACCTTTCTGTATTATATAAGGCACCATCGGTCTACTGCCAGTTGAAATATGTATCTTCAAGAAGGTCTCATGCACTAACCAAGAAATGCGGCATTGTGTCCTTTGGCAAACCTGTGCATCCATGCCTCTAGCACATACGTGACTCCCCCCTTAAAAATGACTGTTATTAGGGGCTTGGGCACTTTCAGCGATGATGAATTATCCTTTGTTACCATGTGTCCACTGTTTTTATGAAATTATTTTATACAGCAAGAGTAATCACCAATGGTGTATCTTCTGTTTCCAAGGAAATCATCTCTATCTACAAATTCCTAATATGAGTACCTTAAAATACTCTATCCTTCTCTTTTCCATTTTCTGTCATTTTCAAAGAGGTGATCTCTGTCTGGCACATACAGTCTGAAAGGATCTGGTCCTGTGTGACATGCTACACATCCAAGAAACTAATAACATATTAAACACCTGCTCAAGAGATCTAAACTTCTACAGCAACATAAACAGAACCTGATGGAGAGAGATACCTGTCATAGAGAATACTTTCTTTATGAAACAGACTCACATTGGATGTAATACTGAGTAGATCCCTGATCCTTTTTAGGTGTAACCTGGATGATTGGATGGGCAGACTTAAATATATCCCTGGTCGGGCCTCTAAAGCCCTTATGAAAAGGGGTGAAAACTAGGTATCGTGTACTTCATTTTGATGGGGGTCCAGCATTAATTCAAGTCTTTGTAAATTCTAACAGGAATCTTGTTGTCAGCTACCATAGTCCACCAGATCAACAACCTACTTTTATCCCATGAACTTAATTCTGGAATGTAGGACTCACAACAGAAGTGTACCTCAGTATGAAAATCCATGGTACTTTTCATTGGATTGTCATAAATGTAAACTCATTAACAATGAGCCATACATTATTAAGCACTTTTACAGAGTGAGAAATCATGTTTCAACCCCACCACCCTAAAGGTGCTAACTGAAGGTCAAGTAGTCTCAGAAGCATTTTATATTTTTTATCTTTTGTTGACTAGGGTAGTCCCACTATGCACCATGCTAGTAGCCTATTTTCAAGGGAGACCCAAGGTGATAGCTAAATATATATATATATATATATATATATATATTCAGCTGAGCTACCACCATCTCAAGCAGATAGAATCTCAGTTTAATGTCTGCAAATGATGACACACAGCACCCCCCTTATGCTACACTGTAGTATCAGTAATCAATCTGCTTGGTGTGGGAATAGAACCCACAACCTTCTGCACCAAAGGCAAGTGTGCTACCAGTTGTGCATTGACACTGCTGTTGAGGAATGCTCCATCATATCCAATGTTCAGTGACCTTCAACTTCAGTTGTCACCACTGATCAGCACTAGTGTACATGACTAGTTTTATATGATGAAATGGGATTTGATAATGGTGTTGTGAATGCTCATACAAGCTCTCTATTTTATTTTCCCCATAAAACTTTTAAAATAATATTTTAGGATTATTGGATCATTAGAGTTACAAGGCAGTTAAGTCATATGAAAATATACCCCTTGGCAATATCCATCCTCAAGCTGTATTCCCCTTTTGCCGGAAGGGAAGAGCAGGTCAAATACCCTGAGGTGAAAATACCCCATGCTATCGTGAACTTGAGAAAAGTAATTTACACTGAAAGCAGCTCTTGTTGCTACCACCAAATATCTTCGGGTCTATATTATAAGATCGACGGTTGAAAACATCGAACACCATATGGTCGACACCATATGGTCGATGTCTTCAAACATCGAACTTATAAAAAAAAACAAAAAAATACCCTAACGAGTTTAAGATGGGGAGCAAGCCCCCCCTGTACCCCCCTTATGGAGATTTCTGTTTACACGTTCGATGTTGTGTGCTTTCACTATTCTCGTGCCGGCAATATCAGCTTCAATATTGTCGGCTTTCGAGAATATAATATATACCCAATATCTTCATGCCCAGCACTCAATTTTATTCATCAGTCATATACTATGAATTCTTTAACTTTTAATGACATGTGTGATAATGATGGAAACCCTTCCTCTCAACTACTTTGCTCAAAAATTCTGGAAAATCCACAGATACTGGGTAGGGTAACCAAATGGCCAAAATCAGAGCACAACTTTAAATATCACTCTTGTAAACTTAGGATGTTGCTAGAATAACAGTTTTTTGCATTTGCTCTATTTTCTGAAGGGTATCTTAAACTCATTTGTTGATCAAAATTTTGTGATTCTTATACTCAATTACTTGCCAGAAAAAAAAAACATATTTTATAAGTAACAAACAAAAATATAAGGTAAAGATCTGGATTTTCTGCAATATTTTGAACAGCTTAGTTATAGATGAAAGTCATACAGATTTATGTCATTTAGGCAAGCAATAAGCTCTGCAGAGGTTCCTCCCTTTGCGTTCTGTGTTACAGAAACACTTCTTGTTTCTATCGACAGAAGTAATATGATATTAAATGTAATGTTAATTTTTTAAATACATATGTTGCATTAATTACTCCCCTCACTACCAAAAACAAATTAATGCAAAACACTTATATTTTCCAAGGATCTTTATAAGTAAGAAATATAGATATATACAGTCAACAGTCCACACCTTTGTTGTCACTTCTTAGGTTTCGTAGTTTGTACATGTCAACAAGAATCCAGCTTGTCATAATGTCTTATGGGCAAAAATGGCAGTTTCCTGACAGCTGAGACTGAAAGCAACAAAATACTTGAGCTAACATGCTTTTGAATTTGATAAAAGTTTTCTCTTACCGTAGTCTGTAATCCTGATTTCTGAGCACAAAGACTGATTCAGCAAGCACAACTAATATCTTTAAGGAGATGTAGATATGTAGCTTTACGGAAGGTGTCAGTTTCCAAATGTTGACATTTTAACTCATTTAAATATTCTGTAGGGCACCTGAAACTGTATTTTTTTTCTGAAGTATTTTATTAGCCACATGTAATAATGCTATTCAAATAGTTAATTAGAATTGTTTCATCTCTGCTGTTTGTGTTATAGTGTGTCAACCTTAACATTTTATCTATCCAGAGTCCTTTACCTTTCATTTGCTCTTCTTTTAATCACTATTTTATATTTAACTGCATCTCAGCTACCTACAGCTTTTAACAGTACCACAAATTCTACCAATGTTTACCAGCAGGTTACCACTTTCTCAAAAGAGAAATACTTTTAAGCTTTCCTCCTAAATCTCTTGCTTCTTCTGCTTAGAACAATTATGTAGTACAATTTCTTTGATCACTCTTTTTATTCATTTAAGACAAACAGTAGCCTCATTGATGTCTCATATCCAGCTTTTCTACTCTTTCCCTTTCTTGTCCTGGAAGGTCTGCACGATTAGGAAAATGCGCAGCCCTTCAATGTCTTTGCTTTTCTAGTCACTGATATTCTCTTCTGGTCTCATTTGGATCACAGTTTAGCAGGCCAAGTCCCACTTAAGATGTAATTACCAGTGCTGTGCAGCCCATGTCAAAAGTAACCTACTAGTGGTTTATCACTTTGTTATTAACAATCCAAAGTGGTCTTGTAGTGAATGGGGAGTACTGCTGTTTGTAGCACTGGCACCCCCATTGGAATTAAGACCCAAGTAAGTGTAGGACGGACAGCTGGAAGTGGCAGTCTGCACAAGAAAAGCTGTTATTCTTCCACTTAAGGAGAGCTGCAGGTTTTTGCACCACTGAGTGCTTCCAGTCAATGACGATGATGCATCCACAGATGGTCACGTGGTTTAGAACAGACTGGATTCCTGGTGTTTGTAGGTGTGAATTTAAGTGCTTAGTCTGTGCATTATATCATTTCATCACATGTTCTCAGATCTTAGGCTTTGTTCCACCATGAGGTACCTTCAGGTAGGAGATACACATCTGAAACCTGAGATATGGGCTTAGCTTAGGACCCAAACTGGAGCCAAGGAAGTCAGGTGTGTCAGATACACAGACCATATTTTCATGAGATCATTGTGCCTTGTAGAAGAGTGTTTGAACTCTGCCAGTAGTACAGGTAACACCCAGATGATAGTAATCACTACATACATTCCAAACTATCTGGTACCGCTATCAGCAGGGGCTACCTGCTTCCTCAGATGACAGTAGATTCTCTCATTAACATCTGACAACACTAATGCCTCTTATTTTTTGTCCAAGGCAAAAGGCCAGCAAAGGATAATGTGGGGTTGCTGTTAACTGTGATGCATACCAAAAAATAGGGAAAGTGATGAGAAGCATATGAGTAAATGGCTAGTAAAAAGGCATTATAACAGGCGGAGATGTGCATGAGTATGTGTGTGTATTTATGTGTGCATGCATGTGTATGTGTATTTGTGGTGTGTGTGTGTGTGTGTGTGTGTGTGTGTGTGTGTGTGTGTGTGTGTGTGTGTGTATGTCTATATATATATATATATATATACACACACACACACACACACACACACACACACACACACACAATATTTATTATTTATTTATTCATTATTTATTTTACATTTGTTGACTGGGCTAGTCTAACTGGATATATAAACATATCATGAAGCTGATGCAGAAATGTGGCTACCAGAGCAAAGTCATGTAGCCCCATTTGCAGATAATGTCAGGGAAAACAAATTACAGTGGCTTGGTCTTATGTGCAGAAAATCAGAAGCTAATTTAGTAAAGAAGATTTGGGAGAAAGGAAGAAAGCAAGAGAAAGTGATAATGTCCAACTGAGAGATGGATGGGATTGTGTGAGAAAAGACCTGTATCAGTCAGGCATGACTAAGAAGGTAGAAAAGTGTTTCTGACCTGAGAAATGTGGCAGGTGTTGACACAACAGCCCAACCTCATATAGCAATGTAAAAATACAATGATGATAGTCCGTGTGCCCATGCCCGCCCCATGTGAGTGTGTGTGTGTGCGTATGTGTGAACAATTGCATATGTCTCGGAGGTTCATAATTAATTGTCAAAAGGTTAGCAATTTATTAACTAAAAAATCCCCATAAGTACTACAGATTTATTATACAGAAGTAGTCTGTTTTTATATTTCCAATAAAACCAAAACCTGAAAGTATACTGACAGAAAATGGACAGTTAGCTGTTAGACTTATCTTTATAATACACTTTGGCTGCATTTAGTTATGGAACTCCACTGTTGACTTACATTAGAATAAAGTGACAGCATCTAGTAATGGTGTTTTGTTTTATTCAAGTTTCACTATAAATGATTCTTCTTTTGAGCCTTCCATACCATGTATAAAACTAAAGAAAAATTACCCTCAAGCATATGGCATACATGTTTTGTTTTAGGTCTACTCTTGTTACAGTGATGACACATAAAACAATATGAAGTATGAAATTGTTATAAACTCCTGTGTGTGTAGGGGAAGGATGGGAACACTATGATGGGGAAAGTGTCAGGAATGATGTGGAACAACCTGCTCACAGCAAATCCAAGAGATGAAGAAATCCCCTTAGAGGCTGTTCCTCTAGTCCTAGACACAGCCTACAATGAAAAAAAAGAAACCACCCAAAGAAAGTAAGAACTACACTAAGGAAAATGAAGTCAGGAAATACAGCAGGATCAGTCAAAGCAGAAGGAGAATTATAGCCCTTATGAACAAAAACAAATGGGGCATTCATGACTGTGGGCATTACAGCAGTACCAAACTCCTGTCATGCTACATATGAAAGTAATGCAGAGGGTGATTGATAACCAAATATGCAGAGTAGTAGAATGTAAGGTGGGAAATGAGAGGTTCAATTTCAGATCAAATGCACCACAATTGACCCAATGTTTATAGTGTGACAGAGTGCAGAAGAAGCTAGACATGAGGAAAGAGTCCAGCTGGCGATTCCTTGTCTTGGAAAAAGCATATAACAAAGTCTCAAGAAAGCTGATTTTGGGCAGTACTGCAGTGGTTTGAAGTCCAAGGAACATTGGTTTGACTAGTGTAGGCTATGTACAAGGACCCAATGACAAAAATATGAAAAGTATTTGAACTCACAGAGGGTTTCCCAGTAGGAGTGGGTGTTTCTCCATATTAGTGATGGACTACTTTAGCAAAGAAGTTAGGCATGACCAATCAACATAACTACTGTACACAGGTGATATATCATTACTGCCAGACTCTGGGCAGGCAACAAATGATTGGGGAATGGAATGCAAAACTGAAGGCACATAGGATGAAACTGAAAATAGAAAATCATTTGTCATTAGCAAATGGGGAAAATCAGAGGAAGTTGAAAAATGAGATAGAAGGGAAGACAGTGGAACAAGTTAATGACTATAAGTATCTGGGAGGGATGGTTCAGGAGAAGGGAAGTCTGAAGGAGGAGGTCAAAGCTAGAATCAGAAGGGCTTTGGCCAACTACACAGGGAGTTGGGGGTAATGTATGACAAAATAATGCCAAAGAAACTGAAAAGCAAGGTCTATTAAATAGCGGTGTGACTGGTACTTCGGTGTGGTACAAAAACCTGGGCATTGAAGGCAGTGCAGTTGAAAAAGCTAGAAGTGATAAAAATGAAGTACCTGGATGCACACTGTAGTAGACAGATGAGGGAATGATATTAGAGCAAAAGCCAAAGTAGTTTCAGTTGCAGAGAAGGTCAAAACAAACAGATTATGGTGGTTCAAGTCTGATTGCAGGAAAGTAGAAGATGAGTTGATAAAGATTTGGGAAACACAGGAAGAAGAAGAAACGGGGATATCCAGGAAAGAGAAGGATTAGAAGAAATGAGAGGGTCAAGCATGACTCTTGAAGAAGATAAGAGTTGCATTGATTTGAGGGAAGTGGTCACAGTTGATGCGAAACCCAAACCGTATATAGAAAATGGGAAAAAGGGGGGTGGGTTGATGGTGATGATGGCGACAAGTGTGGAAAATGATAAAAAGGTAAGTCGGGACAGTGATGAGTCACCAGGCTGTGGATGAAGGTAAGGCAGTGCATACAGCCTACCTCAATTTGACCAAGGCCTTTGATACCATTCCTCACTCAGGAATTATTGATAAACTTGAAAAAATATTTTGAGATTTACGTGCTTACTGCTTGCTGCTTCTTGCTGTGGGATGGATCTGAAGTGCTCTTAAGACACTCAGTCTTGCTGGCTGGAATCAAAGTCTGGTTATAATTGCATTCACAGTCTGTTGCATACAGAAACTTGCAGAATATACACTGATACAGCATCTGACTTTAAGAGCAGTAACCAATAACTTTTATAATAAACCAAACTGGACAAACGTTACAGCTTAAAAGTACTGTTCCAACTTTACTTCTCATATAGTACAGATGATGTGAGAGATATAACATTTACCTCAGAACACCAAATGTGTTCCTACCATACCCCTCTAACCTAGCTGGATTTATACAGCTCTTTATATACACTTTTTAGTCCTGTAGAAACAATACTAAGCTTCCTTGTTTAACAATGTCTTGTAAGAGACCAGCTTTTCTGACAGTGTGAATATCCTGTAACAGTGTCCTGATGTCCATGTAGAAAAACATATTTTTGAGGAAACACATTGTCTGTATTCTGTTTGGATCTTTGTATAAAACACATGTTCTTATGTCAATGCTGATAAGCATATCCTGTTTTTTATGAAGAAAAACATATTTTTGAGAAAACACATTGTCAGAGATCAGCTTTTCTGACAGTGTGAACATCCTGTATTTTATTTGGATCTTTGTATAAAACATCTGTTCTTGTGTCATATCCTGTTTTTCCATGCAGAATAACATGTCATTGTTCTTTAAAAGGAGATTTTGCATTTTTGTTCTTGCATACATCCTGTTTTGAGTCTGTAAGGGAAAAATGTCCATTCTTTAAAAGCAGATTTTGTATTTTTGCTCTTGCATACATCCTGTTTTGAGTCTGTAAGGAAAAATGTCCATTCAGCAGATTCCTTTTCCAAGCCATGGTCATTTAGTATGACTGCTGATCACATATTACTAACTTTGTTTCTGCATTTAAGCAAGCCTTTTCTTTCAGCATATTTACAACATAATTAATTTCAGATTTATATTCATAAAATCTAACAATTCCCTCTGTTTTTAAACATACTCAAAACATTTTATATAGAAAACACAAGAAACAAACCTTTAGTTTGATATAACAAATCAAAATGCAATTTTACATAGTTAATACAATGATATTAAAGTATTACTACCAAAACTGAATGTATTTAACAACTTTTTCTTTTGCAGACCATTCTGTGAAAATACTTTATCAGTTATGAGCTGTGTCTGCTTTAGTTTAACTTGATCAATTTATTCTTTTGCAATCACAGAATTTATTTTATGACTTAGAACTGTTTCATTAACTCTTTGCAGCTGTTAAATTAACTATAAGAGACAATAACTATGTGCTACTGCAAGCATTTATACACTACTGAAAACGCACAATTTCAATGTCATTTTAATCATAACATTGTGGTCATGTCTTTGAATTGCCCATTAACATCTTGGTAAAGTACTGAACTGGGCTTAGATAATACATATTTGAAAGCAGTTATTTTACTGGGGTAAAACCAGTGATATTACAACTTGACAAATTACTTTTGAACTTCTGACAGTGTATCCTGATCAGTATGTATTTACACAGACTGTTTTCTGTTCATGCATTTCAATTTACTAGGTATACTGGACCCATTTTGTTAAAACATGTTTTTTCACACATATTTATTACTAGACATTCATTTAATTTGTACTGAATTTTTTTTTTGCATTTGTACATACAATGACTATAAAGTACATTTAGTCTAATCTTACAAATTTAATAACATTAATATTAAGCAAAATTTTGGAAAATGTTTGTCTCTCTAGAAATATCTAGTGGAACTGATACCAAATCCATATGTCCTGTTATTTTAAACTACATACTCAGCAATTAGAAACATTGATGCTTTTTTATACCAACATTGTTTTGCCAAAAACATATTAAAAATAGTGACCATTCTTGCTATTAGAAACATTTATGCATTTTGCATATCTTTATTCTCTCTTTATAGCTGTAATCAATTTTAAGCCATCTCTTGGGTTGTAAATACAATTTAATTCTAAACAATATAATAATAACCATTATGATAGCTATTAACAACTTGTAAAATATCTTATCCTGTCAGGTTTAATCCAGTTTACCAGTATTTCTAATACACTAATACCTGTTTTTCCCTCCCCATAAAAGAGTATTGTCAAGAAGGAATGAGATATTTTTTCTTGTAGCTTTATTTTAGACCCTTATTATTTATTTTTATGTAGCTTTATTTCAGACCCTTGTCACAGTCTGTTTATACAGTCAGTGTAAAACTGAGAAAGTGCCCCTCCCTCTTATACAGTCAGTGTAAAACTGAGAAAGTGCCCCTCCCCCTGTAGTACTTCAGCACTGTTTACCTGCCCTATGCTGTGAGAATAGAATGTATGTCAGCCTAAGACTATGGTTATACATTATTATAGACCCCTGTCTGATTTGATAATTTTTCCTAAAGCTTTTGCTGTTTACTACCTCTACCTCTAGTAGGTATTTACACCCTCCTGCACAATTGATTTGAACTGTATATATACTATAGCCCATTTTCTGGCTGTACTTGATGCAACTGAGTTTTTTTCTTCTCTTTTAACATTTACTTGCAGATTATCAGTGACATCTATGCACAATTGTGGCATTTTATGACAATTACTAAATAGTGTTGCCTGTAAACATTTTAATAATTATGTTTTAATAACAATGATGCTTTAGAAAAACTCAAGCTACTTATCTGGCAATCAGTCTTGTTGTTTATCTTATCTTTCCAGCATTTCCTGTAACTATTCATTTAGTCTAGGAAGGTCTGAGCTCACATTTTATACTCTATAAACCATAATTAATTATTTTGGCATTTTTCCTTTAATGTGATTGTGATTTGCATAACTATGCATTTATACAACATAAACAGACATTATTTTACAATTACCTTACATGGATTTCAGTATTTTTTTTTTATCTATTTAACTGTCCTGCCATTAATTTTACAAAAACTGTTTGAATAATACCATCTGTGATTTTCTTTTTAAAATTCAGAACTTTAACTGTTTGGTGTTACCATATAATTATAAACAAATTGTAAAAAACAAAATAGATATTAGTTTAACCAACACATTTATAGGTATATTATTTATATTTGCTGTTGTCTGCCTGTTATTCTTGTGTATTGTAACAGATGTACTCTAGATGAAAAGAACACACATGCATGTCTGTCTTGTATATGTATATCTTTATACAAGCATGTCAGTCTTGTGACTTTAAATCTTTATTCTTATTAACTATTTTCATTTAATTTTTATACAGTAGTACAGTTTTGTTTACCTTTTGACTGTGCTAAGAATGGCATTCATATGCTTTACTTTACTGTAGTACTGATAGATGTCTTGCTTTAACTGAATGAAAGTAAAACATTTAAGAATGATTTGTCCAGACATCAGATCCTACCATCCTACCATGTATGTTTAACCATTTTCAAAACATAAACATATTATAAAATATATTTCTTTTGCACAGATTAACTGTGTATGTAGGAAGTTCCCAGTCTCTGTCAGTTCAGCTAATTTATTTCCTTTATCCTGCAACTGCTGTTGAATTTCCTGGAATGTTGTATGGTCTTTTTGACATTCTTTAGTAAGCTGTTCTGCTGAATTTGAAACTCCTATGCACGTTTGAAAAGATGTGTGTATAACTTGTCTAAGCTTCCTGAACTCATTGTGTCTGTCTTTTAGAAGTTTACTACATTCCTTTGTAACAAAATGTACTAGGGGTTCTATCAGTAACTGATTTGACTCAAATGTGGTGACAGGACATAACTGTTCAACATCAGAATGTAATGGAAACACTTTACCCTTAGTTAATTCTTCAGATCTGTCTTTACAGTCTATTTCTTTCGCAATATGATGCAATATTTTTTTATGACATAATACACAAAATGCAGTTTTTGTTGAAGCACACAATAAACATTTGTCATATTTCACATGGTTTTCTTTGAGATACCAGTCAAATATTGTAATACATTTGCATAATGCCTTACTATCAACCAGCCCTAATAAGGTTTTACATTTACTAATGTGCTGTGTATACCAACATAGCAATTTACTAAAGTTTGGTTTCCTCCTGCATGAATTATAAATAATATCCATACTATCTAGTAATATACAACCTGTCTAGGAATACAGAAACTATATATGAATATACAAACTGTCTTAAGAATATAAAAACTCTCTTAAGAATATACAAACTGTTTTAACATCATCCACACTAAATATGTGACACAGAAAAAAGTCTTACCAGTTAGCAAGAAAACAGGTGATCAGGCTGCTATTGCAGATGGCTGGAAATTTTTCAAAGTCACTTGAGAAGCTGGGAAAGCACAACAGGCAGTGGACTGATGGGCTAGTGGATATCCCCCTTTTCTTGAAGAATTTATGGCACTGCAAATTTCTTGAACTAGTCTCACTCCGGATTGTAGACGTCTATAACACTTTACTACTGCAAGCTGCATAAACTGGAATACTTCTGTTTAGGATTTACACATACGTACAAATGTTAGTTACTGCAATTTGACTGAAGTGACCCTCTGCAGGGCTTACCATCACTCCTCCTGTGGTTGAATGCAGATTGTAGGTTCAAATGCAGGCTAGCTTGCCATTGAAAAAATTATATGGAGCTAGTCACTCAGCTGCCTCGCCATTGAAAAAATATTTTGAGATTTACGTGCTTACTGCTTGCTGCTTCTTGCTGTGGGATGGATCTGAAGTGCTCTTAAGACACTCAGTCTTGCTGGCTGGAATCAAAGTCTGGTTATAATTGCATTCACAGTCTGTTGCATACAGAAACTTGCAGAATATACACTGATACAGCATCTGACTTTAAGAGCAGTAACCAATAACTTTTATAATAAACCAAACTGGACAAACGTTACAGCTTAAAAGTACTGTTCAACCAAACTAGATATCAACCCCTATATCACTAGTTGGGTTGCAAACTGGCTCACAGATAGAGCACACAGTGTGAAAGAAGCAGACTTCAAGTCAGACTGCCAACCTGCCATGAGTGGAGTCCCACAGGGATCAGTCCTGGGTCCTATCCTGTTCGACATTTACTTATCAGAAGTCCAGGCCAACACAAAGGGACTCTGGCTGACCAAGTTTGCAAACGACTGCAAACTGGGAGCCATTATTAACTCCCCAAGTGATGCAGACATCCTACTGAAAGACCTCACTAAGACCAATGACTGATGTTGAAACCATGGCCTTAAGCTTAACACCAAAAAATGCATCATCATCCCCTTTGGTAAAAATTCAGTTCCCACTAATTACTACATTGATGGGAGCCCACTGAACAATAAAGGCATTATAAGAGATCTGGGAACACAGGTTGACAGCAACCTCTCCTTCTACCACCACATTGCCGCTGTGGTCAGAAAGTCCTTCGATGTGGCACATCTCATTACCAAGGGTTTTGCATCCAGGAAGAAAGAGGTCATCATCCCTCTCTACTCTTCTCTCATGAGGCCAATCATTGAGTATAATGCTCCATTTGGCATGTACCTCACTAGACACATGCAACAGCCGGAGAGGTCACAGAAGTACCTCACAAAGAGGATCCTAGGCATTAAACACATGTCCTAGGTGGACAGACTCAAAAGAATCCAGCTATTCTCTGTCTCATATTGCCTGCTTAGAGGTGATCCCTGCTTGACTTACAAAGCCAGGTCTTACCCAGCTCTGTTAGAAATGCTACAAATAAAGAAATCCCAATCCCTCCACACTACACTTTCCAGAGACCTCAACCTCATTACCACAATCAACAGAACATGCTGGAGGGACAGGTTTCTCACCCAGAGTCTGCCCATGCTCTGGAATAAACTTCCAATACATGTCAAGCAGAGTACCTCGCTGTCCCTCTTCAATAGAAATCTTGATGAGTGGATGGGTAATAGAAAGTTCACCCCGGGGATCACTCCAGTGCCTCTACTTGATAGCGACACTGGGAACTAACGTCGGGCGGCACGATGCCAGGGCACTTCTATGGGCTAGGCTTGTAAAGGCTCCAGGGCCATTAGCCTAGTACACACCTATGAAACTATGAACCTATGATTAAGATTTATTAGTGTGGTGTGGCAGCAATCCTCACTCAGGGGTCTTCATGTTAAACATTGCTGTGGGCTTGCAACTTACTAATGCAGTGACTGCCTCCAATTTTGTAGATTATGTAGGGAAAAAAGGAAAGCTGCCTTGATGGTAAAAGGAATCGTAGGAATGTTGTGCAAAAACAGGCTAGACAGGCCTGAGCTTATCTTCCTGATAAACAGTAGAGGAAAGAAGCATATGATATGGGTCTGCAAATTCATTAAAGGGAACTCAAATCGACTGAACTCAAGAAAATAAATAGGAAGAGTAAAGTCTATGATCCAAATCAAAGGGTCAAGCATCATTCCAGACAAGAGAAAGTACTGAATTCACTGACAGGATGACAGACAAACAGAAGACAGACTTCTTAATCGGGTAATATGGAGAAAAACAACTAAATCTGTTAAATGAACATGAGGTAAATGAAAATGATGGTGGGAAACAGTTGGGGGGGGGGTCCTGCAAAGTGTTAGCTTCAGCACCTTGCTGTATTATATAAGGCACCATCGGTCTACTGCCAGTTGAAATATGTATCTTCAAGAAGGTCTCATGAACAAACCAAGAAATGCGGCATTGTGTCCTTTGGCAAATCTGTGCAGCCATGCTTCTAGCACATACGTGACTCCCCCCTTAAAAATGACTGTCATTAGGGGCTTGGGCACTTTCAGCGATGATGAATTATCCTTTGTTACCATGTGTCCACTGTTTTTATGAAATTATTTTATACAGCAAGAGTAATCACCAAGGGTATATCTTCTGTTTCCAAGGAAATCATCCCTATCTACAAATTCCTAATATGAGTACCTTAAAATACTCTGTCCTTCTCTTTTCCATTTTCTGTCATTTTCTGAGAGGTGATCTCTGTCTGGCACATACAGTCTGAAAGGATCTGGTCCTGTGTGACATGCTACACATCCATGAAACTAATAACATATTAAACACCTGCTCAAGAGATCTAAACTTCTACAGCAACATAAACAGAACCTGATGGAGAGAGATACCTGTCATAGAGAATACTTTCTTTATGAAACAGACTCACATTGGATGTAATCCTGAGTAGATCCCTGATCCTTTTTAGGTGTAACCTGGATGATTGGATGGGCAGACTTAAATATATCCCTGGTCGGGCCTCTAAAGCCCTTATGAAAAGGGGTGAAAACTAGGTATCGTGTACTTCATTTTGATGGGGGTCCAGCATTAATTCAAGTTTTTGTAAATTCTAACAGGAATCTTGTTGTCAGCTACCATGGTCCACCAGATCAACAACCTACTTTTATCCCATGAACTTAATTCTGGAATGTAGGACTCACAACAGAAGTGTACCTCAGTATGAAAATCCATGGTACTTTTCATTGGATTGTCATAAATGTAAACTCATTAACAATGAGCCATACATTATTAAGCACTTTTACAGAGTGAGAAATCATGTTTCAACCCCTCCAACCTAAAGGTGCTAACTGAAGGTCAAGTAGTCTCAGAAGCATTTTATATTTTTTATCTTTTGTTGACTAGGGTAGTCCCACTATGCACCATGCTAGTAGCCTATTTTCAAGGGAGACCCAAGGTTATAGCTAAATATATATATATATATATATATATATATATATATATACATATATATGTATATATTCAGCTGAGCTACCACCATCTCAAGCAGATAGAATCTCAGTTTAATGTCTGCAAATGATGACACACAGCACCCCCCTTATGCTACACTGTAGTAACAGTAATCAATCTGCTTGGTGTGGGAATAGAACCCACAACCTTCTGCACCAAAGGCAAGTGTGCTACCTGTTGTGCATTGACACTGCTGTTGAGGAATGCTCCCTCATATCCAATGTTCAGTGACCTTCAACTTCATTTGTCACCACTGATCAGCACTAGTGTACATGACTAATTTTATATGATGAAATGGCATTTGATAATGGTGTTGTGAATGCTCATATATGCTCTCTTTTTTATTTTCCCCATAAAACTTTTAAAATAATATTTTAGGATTATTGGATCATTAGAGTTACAAGGCAGTTAAGTCATATGAAAATATACCCCTTGGCAATATCCATCCTCAAGCTGTATTCCCCTTTTGCCAGAAGGGAAGAGCAGGTCAAATACCCTGAGGTGAAAATACCCCATGCCATCGTGAACTTGAGAAAAGTAATTTACACTGAGAGCAGCTCTTGTTGCTACCACCAAATATCTTTGGGTCTATATTATAAGATTGACGGTTGAAAACGTCGACACCATATGGTCGATGTCTTCAAACATCGAACTTATAAAACAAAAACAAAAAAACAAAAAAATACCCTAACGAGTTTAAGATGGGGAGCAAGCCCCCCCATGTACCCCCCTTATGGAGATTTCTGTTTACACGTTCGATGTTGTGTGCTTTCACTATTCTCGTGCCGGCAATATCAGCTTCAATACTGTCGGCTTTCGAGAATATAATATATACCCAATATCTTCATGCCCAGCACTCAATTTTATTCATCAGTCATATACTATGAATTCTTTAACTTTTAATGACATGTGTGATAATGATGGAAAGCCTTCCTCTCAACTACTTTGCTCAAAAATTCTGGAAAATCCACAGATACTGGGTAGGGTAACCAAATGGCCAAAATCAGAGCACAACTTTAAATATCACTCTTGTAAACTTAGGATGTTGCTAGAATAACAGTTTTTTGCATTTGCTCTATTTTCTGAAGGGTATCTTAAACTCAATTGTTGATCATAATTTTGTGATTCTTATACTCAATTACTTGCCAGAAAAAACAAACATATTTTATAAGTAACAAACAAAAATATAAGGTAAAGATCTGGATTTTCTGCAATATTTTGAACAGCTTAGTTATAGATGAAAGTCATACAGATTTATGCCATTTAGGCAAGCAATAAGCTCTGCAGAGGTTCCTCCCTTTGCGTTCTGTGTTACAGAAACACTTCTTGTTTCTATCGACAGAAGTAATATGATATTAAATGTAATATTAATTTTTTAAATACATATGTTGCATTAATTAGTCCCCTCACTACCAAAAACAAATTAATGCAAAACACTTATATTTTCCAAAGATCTTTATAAGTAAGAAGTATAGATATATACAGTCAACAGTCCACACCTTTGTTGTCACTTCTTAGGTTTCGTAGTTTGTACATGTCAACAAGAATCCAGCTTGTCATAATGTCTTATGGTCAAGAATGGCAGTTTCCTGACAGCTGAGACTGAAAGCAACAAAATACTTGAGCCAACATGCTTTTGAATTGGATAAAAGTTTTCTCTTACCGTAGTCTGTAATCCTGATTTCTGAGCACAAAGACTGATTCAGCAAGCACAACTGATATCTTTAAGGAGATGTAGATATGTAGCTTTACGGAAGGTGTCAGTTTCCAACTGTTGACGTTTTAACTCATTTAAATATTCTGTAGGGCACCTGAAACTGTATTTTTTTTCTGAAGTATTTTATTAGCCACATGTAATAATGCTATTCAAATAGTTAATTAGAATTGTTTCATCTCTGCTGTTTGTGTTATAGTGTGTCAACCTTAACATTTTATCTATCCAGAGTCCTTTACCTTTCATTTGCTCTTCTTTTAATCACTATTTTATATTTAACTGCATCTCAGCTACCTACAGCTTTTAACAGTACCACAAATTCTACCAATGTTTACCAGCAGGTTACCACTTTCTCAAAAGAGAAATACTTTTAAGCTTTCCTCCTAAATCTCTTGCTTCTTCTGCTTAGAACAATTATGTAGTACAATTTCTTTGATCACTCTTTTTATTCATTTAAGACAAACAGTAGCCTCATTGATGTCTCATATCCAGCTTTTCTACTCTTTCCCTTTCTTGTCCTGGAAGGTCTGCACGATTAGGAACATGCGCAGCCCTTCAATGTCTTTGCTTTTCTAGTCACTGATATTCTCTTCTGGTCTCATTTGGATCACAGTTTAGCAGGCCAAGTCCCACTTAAGATGTAATTACCAGTGCTGTGCAGTCCATGTCAAAAGTAACCTACTAGTGGTTTATCACTTTGTTATTAACAATCCAAAGTGGTCTTGTAGTGAATGGGGAGTACTGCTGTTTGTAGCACTGGCATCCCCATTGGAATTAAGACCCAAGTAAGTGTAGGATGGACAGCTGGAAGTGGCAGTCTGCACAAGAAAAGCTGTTATTCTTCCACTTAAGGAGAGCTGCAGGTTTTTGCACCACTGAGTGCTTCCAGTCAATGACCATGATGCATCCACAGATGGTCACGTGGTTTAGAACAGACTGGATGCCTGGTGTTTGTAGGTGTGAATTTAAGTGCTTAGTCTGTGCATTATATCATTTCATCACATGTCCTCGGATCTTAGGCTTTGTTCCACCATGAGGTGCCTTCAGGTAGGAGATACACATCTGAATCCTGAGATATGGGCTTAGCTTAGGACCCAAACTGGAGCCAAGGAAGTCAGGTGTGTCAGATACACAGACCATATTTTCATGAGATCATTGTGCCTTGTAGAAGAGTGTTTGAACTCTGCCAGTAGTACAGGTAACACCCAGATGATAGTAATCACTACATACATTCCAAACTATCTGGTACCGCTATCAGCAGGGGCTACCTGCTTCTTCAGATGACAGTAGATTCTCTCATTAACATCTGACAACACTAATGCCTCTTATTTTTTGACCAAGGCAAAAGGCCAGCAAAGGATAATGTGAGGTTGCTGTTAACTGTGATGCATACCAAAAAATAGGGAAAGTGAAGAGAAGCATATGAGTAAATGGCTAGTAAAAAGGCATTATAACAGGTGGAGATGTGCATGAGTATGTGTGTGTATTTATGTGTGCATGCATGTGTATGTGTATTTGTGGTGTGTGTGTGTGTGTGTGTGTGTGTGTGTGTGTATGTCTATATATATATATCACTGAAACCCATTTCGCTAACAGCTTATTTCATAGACAAACTTTCAAGGTGGGTGCTTCACCCCCCACCCCCCCCCCAATGTGGGGGGCTGTGCCCCCCACCCCACCCCCAACTATATATTACAACTCCACAGTCGCACAACAGTGGGGAGGGGGGCCAATCCCAGGTTTTTGCCCTGATTACTTTTGTCTATGAAATGGGGCTGTCATCGAAATGGGTTTCAGTGAAATGGGATGTCAGCGAATAGAAGTAGACCCATATGTATGTATATATATATATATATATATATATATTTATATATATAAATATATATATATATATATATATATATATATATATATATATATATATATAGATATATATAGATACACACAAACACACACACACACACACACACACACACACACACACACACACACACACACACACACACACACACACACACACACACACACACACACACACACACACACACACACACACACACACACATATTTATTATTTATTTATTTATTATTTATTTTACATTTGTTGACCAGGCTAGTCTAACTGGATATATGTCCATTTTTGGTAGAGGCCCGGGGAGAAAAGCTCCAAGCATGAACAGTGATAAAGTTAACAATATATAAAAGACATTGAAAATCATAATGCAGAGGTAGCATTGGTCAAAAGAAAAATTATAATAATAAAATTTTAAGCAATAAAAGTTATACTAAAAATTATACTAAAAAATTGTACTAAACACAATAGTAGGTATGAGCAATACCAAATAAGAGAGTAAAGCCCTTATATTTTATTCTGTTACTATGAAAAAAAGAGTAGTAACTAGATTTGGAGGCATAGGTTAGAGGAGTAGGGATAGGGGTAAGAGCAGAAAGGGGAAAAATATACCAGTCTGGGTTAGCACATGGACAAAGCCAATGAGTTTTAAGATATTCTTTAAGATGTTTTTTAAATAGAGAAGTGGAAGCAAGGGTTGATAATTCAGAAGGAAGCTGATTCCTGTTTTTACCTGCTGTGTTTGGGAAGAGAGAGTCACCAGCTTTGTTGCTGGATTTAATCGAGGAAACTAGGAGCTTATTAGCAGAGCGTAGTGTAGTCAGATTTTTGTATGGTATAATCATATTAGTGAGGATAGAGGTGTTGTTGGGGTGGTATAGGGTCTTTTGAGTGATAACTAATTGTTGCTAGAGTATGATTCTGCAGTTCTAGCCATTCAAGTTTTTTGAGGTTGAGGCAGTGGTGAGTTTTAAAGGGGGTGCATGTGATGAATCTAGCTATGTTATTATAACAGGTAGAAAGTTTGGAGAGGTTGTTTTTAGATAGGTTAGTATATATAGCAGAGGCATAGAAAAGGGTAGAAATGAGGTGGGTCTGGGCAATAGTTTTCCTGGCAGAAGGGGTAAGGAAGGGTTTAATTCTATAGAGGGTACCAAGTTTTTTGTTAACTGATTTTTATGGTGGAGTTGATGTGGTCATCATAGTTGAGATGATTATCAATTGTTACACCTAGTAGGCGGGTTGTAGTATCTGGGTTTATGTTGGTAGCATTGTTAGAGGTTATAGAGAAGAATACATTAGGTGATTTAAGAGTTGGAGAAAATAGCAGTAGTTTTGTTTTTTTTTGGGGTTTAGGAGGAGGTAGGGACTGGAGAGAGGCTATGTTCTTAGCTTATATATATATATATATATATATATATATATATATATATATATATGGGTCCACTTCACATGGTAGACTTTTCAAAAAGTCGACTTTCATATGGGCGAGACCATATGATCAACTTTTGAAAAGCCGGCCATGGGGAACCGCTATCTCCACACAGTGTGGAATGGGAAAATTTCCCACTTCCGCACTGTAGTGCGATCTCGGAGTTGGTATATTAAAGTAACAGTTTAAGGTAAGTGTTGTGTTTTTATATTTATTTTACATGACCGGCATTTTGAAAGTCAATCATATGGTCTTGGCCATATGAAAGTCGACTTTCTGTGTAAAGTAGACCTTTATATATATATATATATATATATATATATATATATATATATATATATATATATATATATATGTATATATATATATAGGCACACACACACACACATAGAAACACAAGTACTTTACTATCATGTATACATATTACTGACATAAATTTAATAAATTGTACTTACCTTAACATCAAAATGCCATTGACCCAAATCAAATGACTAATCGACAAAAGGAAAACAGTTTCCTATTTTGATCAATGAAAAATCAAATCTTCCAAGCACTGACCTGCAGAGTTAATGGTTGGTATGACTAGTGGTACTGTTATGGAAAGGGTACTCAGTGTCTTAACGGAGGGGCAGGGAGAGTGTTAGGGTTAGCATATATGCATAAGGGTGGACTCGGGGGCTTCACCCCATGCACTACCTTACACATGTATGCTAACGCTAACCCCGCCTGTAACCCCAACCCTACAAATTAGGTCACTAAACATCATTTCTCTAATAGTACCACTAAACAAGACACACACACACACACACACACACACACACACACACACACACACACACACACACATGCACAAACACAAACATACACACAGAAGTACTTCACTATTATGTATACATATCACTTATGTAAATTTAATCTAAAAATTAAATAAATTGTACTTACCTTAACATCAAAATGCCATTAACCCAAAACAAATGACTAATCAACAAAAGGGAAACAGTTTCCTATTTTGATCAATGAAAAAACAAATCATCCAAGCACTGACCTGCAGAGTTACCGACCGGTATGACTAGTGGTACTGTTAGGGAAAGGGTACTCAGTGTCTTAATAGAGGGGCAGGGAGAGTATTAGGGTTAGCATGCATGCATAAGGGTGAACCCTAGGGTTTCACCCCTTGCACTACTTTACACATGTGTGCTAATCCTAACCCTGCCTCTAACCCCAACCCTACACATTATTCTACTAAACATCCTTTCTGTAATAGTACCCCTAAACAAGACACACACACACACACACACACTCACACACACACACACACACACACACACACACACACACACACACACACACACACACACACACACACACACACACACACACACACAAAACTCAACTCAAATGCTAAAACTTTTAGCATAAACAAAAGTTTCAGCATTAGTATTAACTCCAGCTTACCATACATTCAACGTTGAAGGCTTCAGATGTTCTTCATGTTTCACTGTTGCAGTCATTACATTTAGGTAATCTGCTTGCAGGTTGCCCTCAGTCGGCCTGATTAACAAAGTCTTGGGTCGTGCGTTGGCTGCTGTCCCTTTTTCCATGACGTCAGGTCGTCAGGGGTATAAAACATGCAGCTGATGCCATTACATCAATCTTTCCTGCTATGCGGTGCCCAAAGCATGCAAGTGCCGGTCAGCCGACTCCTGAAATTTTCGTTTTTGAGTTTCAGAACCAAAGTCTTCAACTAAAAGCTAAGTACCCCATTGGGGAAACTTTTTCTTGCTCCTTACCGATGTCAGTAAAAGTTAATAATTGCATTACTTGTGGAAAGCAAATAACTCAAAGATTTTCATTCGTACTGTATTCCCTGCCTAGGCCCTGACCACGACGTACCTTGCTGTCGGTTTTGTGCCTTATTTAATTAGCGCACTATCCATCGTCGGTATATTTTTGCCTCTAAATATTTTGGTTCTCGGTTTAATTATCCAGAAATGTTGTCAGTTAGCCATCTGACTACCGGGATTCCGAAAAAATGCAAAGATAAAGAGAGAGACAGGCCGCTGAGGTCCAAAACTGCCGACGACGCTTCTCCTAAGCCAGTCACCAGTTTGCCGGTACTCAGTGAGGCGCTTTCGCAGCCCCTGATACCCACTACTTCTGATTCACAGGCCTCTACTGAAACCCATTCAGAGTCCAGTATGCCGCGAGATGCTTCTACTATGGAACCCGCAGATGTCTCTACCTTGGATGGGTCCGGAGCCACTGTGCAGGCACTGGCTTCTAAGGGTGTATTCAGGCCTATGGACTTGCATATTAAATCGATGCCTCTTTCATTACTAAGGCCTAAATCTCGATCCATGTCTAAAAAACTGACACCCAGGCCACATGCTCAGGCCTCTATGCCTAAAAAACAAATGATAAAAATGGCTGAAGACCTAATAACTCTAATCAGGGGTAGCCAACCCCTCCCCCTTTCTAAGAGGCCTAGGGAAGAGCTTGATTATGAATCTTCTGATCAGAATTCTGTTTTTTTCTGACTCTTCTGATTACCTGGATTTGTCCTTACCTACTTATGAGGATTCTGATGCAGAGGACTCTATTCCCTCTGCTTCCCCTCCTGAGGATTTTTCTTTTGGTGAAACTTTACATACTCTAAGGGAGCATTTTCACTGGGAAAGTCAGGAATGTTCTGATTCAAAAAAGAGGCTTAGGGATTCCCTTCTCCTACCTCAGCATAGGCCTTTGGCTATTCCTCCTGTACTAGACATTGTTGATGATGCCTTCTCGGAATCCAGTATGGCCCCTGATTCCCTGCCTCCTGCTCCCAGTAAATCTGACAGGTACTACATGGTCCCTGAGTCCCACAAGTTCCTTTTCAAAAATCTTATTGCAGACCCAGAGACTATTTCACAGGTGCCCAAGGGCATTAAGGCTTCTACTGCTAGAAATCCTACCCCTTCTGATAAAGACTCCAGGGCACTGGATAGATGGGGTAAAAAGGTTTACACTTCAGCAACCTTGGCCATTAGAGCTTTAAACTGCCAATTACATATGTTAAAATATCAGCAACATGTTATTGGACTGCTTAAACAGAAAGTGATGTTGATTCCTGACTTTGTGGAAAATAAAGACTTACATGATTTAATGCATTCTGCTGAACAAGTTGGAAAACATACTTTGCAGTGTGGTTTTGATTCTTTAGAGGCCTCTTGCAGGGCTGCTGTTACTGGGTCTGTGCTTAGAAGGCATGATTGGCTTAAGGAGCAATCTTTGCCTGATCATGTTAAAGCTAAATTGTTGGATGCTCCTTTAAATCAGGACGGCATGTTTGGCAACAAGGCTGAAGAAGTTCTTAAAAAGATGGAAGATAAAGCTAAATCTATGCAAACTGTTTAAGATTTTCTACAAGTTCAGCCTCCTAGATTTAGTAGGCACTGGCCCTCTAAGAACAGGTCCTTTCCAGCCCCTTCCAGGTCTTTTCAAGCCAAACCCAGACACAGCAAAAACTCCAGGTTTCAGTCCCAGGGGACTCACAGAACTAAGCAGTGGGGGGGGGGGCTCCACTTCCAAGTCTCGGAATAACAAGACTCTCCCCTATGTTAAACTGTCTCAATGACTTCCTTTTAAAATTTCCAAGCACTTATCTTCTGACTGCCCCTTTGGGGGGAAAGATTGCTCTTCACGCAAAGAACTGGGAGCTCATTACCCAGGACAAATGGGTTTTAAATATAGTGTCCCAGGGATACAGATTTCACTTCCACATGTTGCCAACGCCAAGTGGGTGGCTGGACCTACCCCCAAATCAGTGGGCAGAGGCCCAAAAACAAGTACTTTCTCTCTTAAGCATGGGGCTATTTAACTGGTACCAGAAGAGGAAAAGGGACAAGGTTTCTACTCGAGAATTTTCCTGGTACCCAGAAAAGACAAATCATGGCGTCCTATGGCTGGATCTGTCTACTCTAAACACCTTTCTACAGATTCCAAAATTCAAGATGCTGACTCTTCACCAATTACTTTCTATGCTAGGCAAAGACGCCTGGTTGGCAACACTAGATTTAAAAGAAGCATACCTGCAAAGGGTTGGGAGGGTGGCCTAATGGTTAAGGTGTTTTGCTTTACAAAAACAAGGTGCAGGGTTTGAGTCTCACAATGAATAATTGGCTAGGCTTAAAATGGCTTGGAAGGGCAGTTAGCTTAGTACTAATCTATGAACCTATGAACATCCCAATCAGAGAATCTTGCAGAAGATACCTGCGCTTCAAAGCAGGCTACACACTATATCAGTTCTCTGCACTGCCCTTTGGCTTATCTACTGCACCCAGGGTATTCACAAAGTGCCTAGCTCCAGTTATTGCATTTTGCAGGCAAAGAAGTATTCAAATATACCCATACCTGGACAATTGTCTAATTCAGGCAGAAGGCCAGGACATACTTTTGAATCATCTAGCTTTTGTAAAAAGGGTTCTAACTTGTCTGGGGTACACCATAAACAAAAAGAAATCACAACTGGTACCCTGTCGTCAAATTATATTCCTGGGAGCAAGCTTGAATGCAACTTCCCAGATGGCTTACCTCACGCCAGAAAAGCGAATTCATTTAACAACCTACTTCAAACAAGTGGCCACAAAAACCATGCTATCTGCAAGACAAATACTGCAAGCCTTGGGGTTCATGGCTTCCTGCATTTTTCTAATTCAATATGCAAGACTGCATATGAGGAAACTACAATGGTATCTAAAAAGCCTATGGAGTCAACATTCTCACAGCCTAGAAACAATGATTCCTATCATACCTTGCATACACCTAGAGTTCCTATGGTGGACATAGGCCTGCCACCAAAACAAGGGACTACCTTTCACACCATCCCCTGCCGCCCAAACCCTAACAACAGATGCATCAGACTATGCATGGGGGGTTCACCTGGCAGGGAAATGCATTCAGGGCAAATGGAACCCAAGTCAAATGCACCTGCATATCAATCAAAAAGAAATGTTAGCTGTACAGAATGCTCTGATAGCCTTCAAGGACTACATTCTTCCAGCACAACTAATGGTAAAGACAGACAACACCATGGTTATGTGGTACATAAGTAAGCAGGGGGGGACACATTCTTATCCCCTCCACAGACTAGCCATGGCATTTTAGAACACAGCCTTGAGCTACCAAGTGCACCTACAAGCTCAATTCCTGCCAGGAAAATTAAATGCTCTGGCAGACGGACTAAGCAGAAACCTCATGGCCCCACATGAGTGGAAACTGAAACCAAGGACTTTCAACATGTTGACAAGCGAATGGGGGAGCCTAGATATAGACCTGTTTGCCTCTCACCAGAGCTACCAATTGGACAAATTTTGCACAAGGACTCCCCACAAACAAGCCTGGAAAGTGGATGCTCTGTCCTTCATCTGGAAAAACCTATCAATCTATGCCTTCCCCCCTGCTGCTAGTGCTCTCCAAAGTACTACTAAAAGTCAAACAGGACAAACCAAGAATAATTTTGATTGCTCTAGACTGGCCGCACCAACACTGGTACCCCCTCCTGCGCAGTGTGTCATGGTTATCTTCATGGCACATGCCTCAGACTCCTTCCCTGTTGTCTCAGCAGGAGAACCAGATTCTGCACCCTCAGCTTCCAACACTGAACCTTGCAGCCTGGCTAATTATTTAAACTCTCCCTTACCATCCCTCAGCAAACCTGTGATGGATGTCATCCTAGAGGCAAGGAGGCCTAGTACTAGAAAATCTTATGCCGAAAAATGGAAAAGATTCTGTGCCTGGAACCAATCTCAAGGGATGAGCACAGCAGCACCCAATTTACCTCAGATTTTACAATACTTAATTGAGATGCTTCAGAAGGGTCTGTCTTTTTCCTCCATTAAAATCCACGCCTCAGCCATTTCAGCTCATTATAACACAGAACCCCCCCTCTTCTCTCATCCACTGCTCAAGCAGTTCCTCAGAGGGGCCAGAAATTTGAGACCACCCAGGAAAGCTCCAACCCCAGCCTGGGACCTTAACTTTGTATTGGAGAAACTCACTCTACCTCCTTTTGAGCCAGCTGCTACTGCAGACTTAAAACTTCTTTCTTGGAAAACAGCTTTTCTTTTAGCAATCACTTCAGCTAGAAGGGTATCTGAATTATAGGCCCTTATGGCAGTGGAGCCTTTCATCATCTTTCATGTGGACAGGGTGTCACTCAGAACAAATCCATCCTTCCTGCCCAAGGTGGTATCCAGTGTGACTCTTAATCAGTCCATTCATTTGCCAACCTTATTTCTCAATCCACAGAACAAAGGGGAATGGATACCGCATTCCTTGGATGTGCAGAGACAACTTAGATTCTACTGTGACATGACTAAACCTCAAAAAAAATCTGAACAGCTGCTGGTAGCATTTGCTGCAGGGGCAGAGGGGAAGGCTATTTCAAAACAAACAATTTCTAAATGGATAAGCCATTGCATTAATTTCTGCTATAAGCACCATGGAAAACCTATCCCCCAGGGGATCAAACCTCACTCCACCAGGGCTGCATCTACTTCTACAGCCTTTCTCAGAGGCGTTTCTACCAGGAACATCCTAGAAGCTGCTACCTGGAGTTCTGTACATACTTTCACCAAGCATTATCATTTGCCAATTTTTTTCTAAATCCAGAGCTGGCTTTGCCACTGCAGTCTTGCAGGGCCTTATAGCTGGCCCTAATGCTCCCTAAACTCCTCCTCCCAACCATAGCTTTGGGAATCTACCCAAATGTAATGACTGCAACAATGAAACATGAAGAACATAGTACAGTTGTGTACACTTACCATAAATGTAGATGTTCAAATGTATTCACTGTTGCAGTCCTGGTTACCCTCCCTCCTGCCCCCTAACTTCTTTTGCCTATACCTCTACTTTCTTTTACTATGCTTAAAAGCCTTTTTGGTGTATTTGCTTTTTTGTTGGAGGTATACCTTTGTGTTTGTATGTTTAATTGCTTCCCATTTGGGGGGCACCTGACATCTGGGGCAAGAAAAACTGATGTAATGGCGCCAGCTGCATGTTTTATACCCCTGATGACCTGACATCATGAAAGAAGGGACAGCAGCCGACAAAGAACCCAAGACTTTGTTAATCAGGCCGACTGAGGGCAACCTGCAAGCAGATTACCCAAATGTAATGACTGCAACATGAATAAACTCGAACATCTACATTTATGGTAAGTGTACACAACTGTACTTTCTTCCTGCACTAAACCAGTCCAGTTGTCCAGTAGTGAGATAAAACAGCTAGATATATAAATAAAGCAGGAGGAGAGAACTCCTGAGTAAGAATTCAGATTGTATAAAGAGGGGGTGGCTAAAGGGGGAGGCAATGTTGAGGAAGGCATCAGTGCTGTTAGGACAGGTGGGAGAACACACAGTGGAGACAGTGAATGGAGATAAACTCTTTAATGACTGGGAAGTGAAGCAAAGCAGGAGTGCAAAGATAATGGTACACAATGGTTTGAGGAGAAGTCAAATGTAAAATAAACAGAAGGAAAGAGTGCTATATGAGTACTACACAACTCCTTCAGCAGATTCCTTTAATTTCAGCAGCTGGGATCCTTTATAATTCATTAGTCCTGTATAAACAGAAGTGAAAATCTGTTGCAGACTCCACACACAGAAAGCGCCCAGCTGAGAATCAAACCAGGGAACCTCTTGCTGTGAGACGACAATGCTATCCACTGCACCTGTTGCAAAAGTTTATCCAATCTGCAGCTTTTTCAAACTCCTGTTATCTTCCTAATTTGCAATAGTGCAATGACCTAATTTCTTTTGATTCCTCCTGTATTGGAAAAAAAATCTGATGTCCTTCAGTCAGAACTAACTATTTAATTTCTGGGTCACAATTGGTTTAGCATAATGGTTAAGGCCTTTGTCTATTAGACATAAAGTATAGGGTTTAATTCTGACCTTAGGTTGTTAGTTAGGCTTAAAATGATTTTTCAGAGTAGTTAATCTAGTATTCACCTATGAACCTATATCATGCCTACTAAATGAGCCTTACTGCCTCGTCAGGGTGTGGGTGGTGGAGAGTGGGGGATGGAAAAGTTTATCTGGAGTGCAGAACATGATATTTCAGTAGAAATCATACTCTGTTCAAAAGTAATCTGACAATTATTATATTAACCCCATGCAATCCTCCATAAAGGGATAGATGAGTTGTCTGCCAATATGGCTAAAATGTCACAGCAGAGAAATGTGAAACTCTGGGAGCTTTGGATGAAATTATGTACTTTAGAGGCTGGGGGTGCAGCTACGATTTTCCAAACTGCCCATCATTTTGCTAGCTTCTATCCCCTAAATGCACCTCACCTCCAACATGCCACACCCCAATGTACCCCACTAATGAACTGTGCAGACTAGATAGCATTTGATTACACTGTCACAGAGGTGACACAACATCATCTGCAGCCAATACCCATAAAACTAACCAAACTAGTCAATGCATTACATACAGGAAGTCAAACCACACAACATGTAAGTCATAAATGCTGAAGCAGAAAGTTCTGAAGCCATTCAAATATACTAACATGCCCAATAGACTCAGCCTGTACAAATCAGGGTCTTTTAGGCAAAGAAAAGTCAATGCAAAATATAAACAGATTATATAAATGCAATACAGGATAAACAAATGTTAACAGAAGTATAACAGCAGATATACATGTTTTAGTCATGTCAAAGAGATAATAAAAATAGTGAGAAAATATTGATATATTTTGTTATACAGTTAACACCTGCAGTATATTTACTACAGCATTAACACTGCAGGGGAGCGGTTACTTGTATGAAAGTTTAAAGTGCTTAACAAGAGTTGAACAAATGGCCTTGCAACTAAGATTAGATTTCAACAGAGCACAATACATTACTGAATTATCCTACAGTGTGTAATCTGAAACTGACATGAAAGAAAATGAAAACTACAAACAGGAAAAACCACATTACACCACAAATACTCACTGCTCTGACACATAGATCTGGCATACAGTTCTGACTTCCTTTCACTGTCTATGTGGTGCTCTGTATTCAGTGTTTGCATGAGTTCTCCCCTGGTACTCCGATGGCCTTCCACTTCCCAAAGATGTGCAGGGTGAATGGGTACACTAAATTGTCCACACAAATGTTATGTTTACCCTTGTGTCTCAGGACAGCAATTACCAGTTTAACAAATAAATGAAATTAAAATTAACTAAATACAGCTTGTTCTTACTGTACATTTACAGAATCCAAATTATTTGTGACTCAATAGGTAGAATGGTCATCAGCCTATATCCAACAATAATGTGTTCCAGCTCTGGAATATTGTAAGTAATTTAAAACAAAACAAACCAAGCATTCACTTCCAAAAGCAAGCATTAACAAAAAGCAGTTTAAAATAAATACTCGTATATAGGTTCATAGGTTCATAGGTTCATACTAGGCTATCTGCCCAAGGGCATTTACAAGCCTAGCCCATAGTTTTGTGGCTTACGCCACCCCTTTAGTATGGGGAACTATACCCATTATTTTGCTGTGCCTCTGTCGAGCAGTGACACTGAGGTAATCCCTGGGGTATATCTGCGATCTCCCATCCATTGGTCAAGATTTCTCTTGAACAAGGCCAGCGAGGTGCTCTGCCTCACATATACCGGGATTTTGTTCCACAGCATAGGGAGTCTTTGGGTGATGAATCTATCCCTCCAGCACGTCCTATTAATAGCCGTGTCGAGGTTTAAGTCTCCGCCCTTGTGGCTCTGATGGATCTAGATTTTTGAGGTGAAGCATATTCATCAAATCTGGGTTTGACATGGCCTTGTATGTTAGGCAAAGGTCACCTCTGAGCAAGCGGTGGCGACTGAATAGAGCTGGAGTTCTTTCAGTCGGGCAGCATAGGACAGATTTTTGAGACCCTTTATCCTTTTGGTGAGGAACTTTTGTGGCCTCTCCAGCTGCTGCAAGTGTCGGGTCAGATACATTCCGAATGGGGCATTGTACTCAATCATTGGTCTGATGAGTGATGAGTAGAGGGAGACAATGACCTCCCTTGATCTAGATGAGAATCCCTTCATGATAAGGTGGGCAATGTAGAAGGTCTTCCTAACTACTTTAGCTACATGGGTGTCGAATGACAGACTACTATCAACCTGGGTCCCCAGGTCCCTGATAACTTCTTCTGTGCTCAGTGGATTGCCACCTATTTGGTAGCTAGGGGTAACCTTGTTTTTCCCGAAGGGTATGACTATGCATTTTTGGCATTTAACTTTAGGCCATGGCTCTGGCACCAGTTATCCGTTTCTGTGAGACCCTTCTGAAGGATATCTGTGTCAGCTGTGTTTTCTACTATGGTGCCCAGTTTGCAGTCATCTGCAAACTTTGTCAGCCATAACCCTCCTGTGTTTGCTTGTACTTCGGAGAAGTAGATGCCAAACAAGAGTGGGCCTAGGACTGAGCCCTGTGGGACACCACTTGTGACAGGCTTTGAGTCTGACATGGCGCCAGCAACTCTGACCCTGTGGGTTCTGTCACTCAGCCAGTTTGCAACCCATCTTGTGATGTATGGGTTAATATTTAAGCTGATGAGTTTTTCAATGATACCCGAGTGGGGTATTGTATCAAGGCCTTCGCCAGATCGAGGTAGGCTGTATGGACTGCCTTTCCTCATCAATGGCTTTGGTGACTGTTTCAAAAAGTCAACCAAGTTTAAAAGGCATGATCTGCCTTTGACAAAGCCAAACTGGGTTGGATCCAAAGTCTGCAAATTCCCTATGTCTTTATTTATGAGGTCCATTATGATCCTCTCCATGGCTTTGCAGATAAGGCTTGTCAAGCTAATGGGCGGTAATTTCCAGGGTTGGTGGAGGCACCGCCTTTGTGAAGTGGGACCACAGTTGCAGTGCGCCACTCCTGGGTGCGTATCCAGAGGTAAGGCTCTGATTAAACAGCTGTCCTAGCTGTGGGTTTAATTCCTCATTGAGTTCGTGGAGCACACAGCCGGGGACACCATCAGGTCCCATGGATGCTGTGTTTTTGCTTTGGAGAGAGCAGTTCTCACTTGGGCGTTGGAGATGTTTGGGGGCTGCAATCATTTGGTATAGATATCTCTCCTTTTGGGGGGGGAGAAGCTTGCACTGAACCTGTCAGCCAGTATGTTGGCAATGTCCGTAGGATCAGTAATCTTCACATCATTTTGAACTAGTTCTGAGCATATCTGGGAGTTTCCTCCCAGGTTTCTAACATAGCTAAAGAAGGCCTTATGATTGTCTTTTAAGTCTTTAGCTATTTTTCTCTCAAAATTTGCTTTGGATGATTTTATGAGAGCTCTTAGTTTTTTACTTATAGTGATCAAGGGTGTCTTACCTTTTAAGGATTTTGCTCTATCTTGTAGTAGCTTCCTCCTTTTGTTGTAGAGTTTGTTTATGGCTGGGGTCCACCAGACTGGATGCTTGCCTTTGGTACAGAGAGTCTTTGTTTTGCTTGGGATTGCCTTATCCATGCAGTCCTGCAGGTGCTGGTAGAAGGCATTTGTAAGTGATTCAGCAGCATGTGTACTGTTTTCCGCTGGCTCGGGGGCCTTAAAGGAGACCACACTAGTCTTTAGAAGTGTGAAGTCAGCTTTCGAGAAGTTCTTTACTGTGGTCTTTTTTATTTCAGGTGGGGGTGGAATGAGGACCTCCAGCGAGATTAGTTTGTGATCTGATCTCACCAGTGAGGGGTATACTTCCGGTGTTGAACATTGTGCTCCCATGTTCGTGATGATGAGGTCAAGTATGTTATCTCCTCTTGTGGGGATGGTAACTAGTTGTTCCATGGCATTTCAGTTTATGAATTCCAGGAACTTTTGGGCTAGGGTGTTTGGGCTTGAGTAGTGTTCCCAGTCTATATTAGGGTAGTTGAAGTCACCTAGTATGATGGTGTTTGGTGATACATTTATGCCCTCTAGTGTTTTCAGGAAGGCCATGTGAGGTTCCTGAGTTTGTGAGGGTGGCCTGTAACATGCTACAATTTGCAGAGCAGTCTTGCCTATGGTTAATTGCACCTGGATGGTCTCCGATGCATCGTGCGTTGCAACCAGTCTTGAGGTGTGGGAGTCCTTGATGAATATGGATACACCCTCCTTTCTTGGTATTGTCCGGATTTTGGGGCCGGAACACATGATATGAGGTAAAACCTGATAGTGCTGGGGTGCTCTCAGGAGCCTTGAACCAGGTTTCTGTCACAGCACAGACATCGATGTTCTCCATACTGAGAAGGGCCTCGAGTGCGTGCATTTTGAGATTCAGACTTCTGGCATTGAGCAGCATTACCCTTAGTTTTTTTCCTTTTTTGTGTTCTAGGGTGGTAGGTTTAGAATTTGAGCTTTGCCTAAAAAAGGCACTATGGGGGTGGCAAGAGCCTTTGCCAATATCCGGAATCCCAGGGGTGACAGGTGCAAGCCGTCCCTTGCGAAGCAGCGTGGCTTGTCCAGCATGTCATCCCAGGCAGACAGACACTGGATCCCCTTTGAATGACACCAGTGTTTAAGTCAATTGTTAAAGCTGATCATCTTATCTCTGTATTGTGGCATCATTCTTGGTGAAGGTAGGATACTGCTCAAGGTCAGGGTCATATAGCACTCCCGGTCTGATAAAAAGATGAGTGAATGAAATGACTTTAAGCAGACCCATTTCAGCTGTAGCCTGCACAGAGGCGAACCAGGCTATAGCAGCAGACACTACACTCGAACCATCAGATTTATGGACATTGTAGTCATCAGACCAAGAAACCAATGTAGTACCAAAAATACAGCAATGTAGCATGATATAAGCATTGTGATTTTTACTGTAAATGTGTAAATGTGCTTAAATGTTGCCTGCAATTTATATGAATGCCTCCAGTGTCATTCTTTGGCTGCTGGCTTGTATAAAAAAGACTAATTCTAATCATGAATGGATAAAAGAAAGGGAAAAAAAAAACATTGCTGCTATTGCTGGCTGAACTGCTTTATAAAGCAGTTCAGCAAATGGGGCAGTTTTCCCACTGACAGTCAAGCTATTGTGCTTGGAGTTATCTCCCCCTCCGTAACTATTTGCATCAAAATGTTGCTGTTATGGGGGCTGCTTGGCCTATAAGGCCTAACAACTCAAAAGGCTGACAGTGTGGTTAACATGCTAGTCATATCAGAGACCCCTTCCCTCCAAATTCTGTTGTCATGCTATTTGAATGGCTAGCTTAGTAAGATGAGTTGACCAATCATATTCTAGATCAAAGTTGCATGCAACTGTATGGCACTATTTTTTTTATTTTTGTCAGAGCTTGGCAACTGAAAGTTATTGTGCCGATCACAGTAAGTTCAAGTCTGTAGATAGCTGATATTTGTTAATGTTTCAATTCTATCTTAAAAGAGAAAGGCTGAGCCAACACATGCAAGGTCATTACAAACTTCAGGGACCATCCAAATGCATCTATAAATAACTCAAGAGAGTTGCAGGTAGAGGTCCATAGCTGCCCTATGCTTCAGGCTTTCAAGCAAAATTAAAATATGTAAAGATTCCTGATCAATCAGAGTAATCAATAATTTCTTCACTGTTCCGAAACACAAGTTCAAAATCAAAAATTCAATGCTGACATTAAGAAGGCCTTTTGAACTAGAAACATCATCTGCAACAGCCTGGACTTTGAAGGTTATAGCTAGACATTGTATGAGAGAAACATTCACCTAGATGAGGCACCTGGTTAATATCATCACAGACGTAAGCAAGGTTACACATCCACAAGCCAGTCCAGTGTAAAAGATTTTTATTTTTAAGGAAAGACAGATGAAGATCGAACCGGAGAGCCTCATGTCACCTCACAGAAAGAGGCTTTCCGGTTCGATCTTCGGCTGGGGTGTCTTCTGTGCGGAGTCTGCATGCCCTCCCTAAGGTTGTGTGGGTTTCCTCCCACATCCCAAAAACATGCTGCAAGTGGATTGGACACGCTAAAATTGGCCCTAGGCATGAGTGTGTGTGTGTGTGTGCCTTCTGTGGAAGGTTGGGCGCTGGGTTGACAACTCGACACCGTAAAACTCCACTGCCAATTGTCAGCAGACAAGGTGATCCTCTGTGGTGACCCCTAACCAGGAAAAGCCAAAAGAAAGAGATTATTAATAGACTTGTAGATCAGTGTGTGTGATATACCTTTAAGAAACTTTCCAGTGAGGCACATGCATGTAAGTACTGAGCACGTGCAAGCAACAGTGCCATTTTGAGTGAGTAGTCAGAGTGTGAGCATGCAAGTATGTAGTCAGTCAGTCAGTTAGATAGTTTGTTAAATTTAATGTTCCTCTTATCCATCCTAATGTATTTATATACAATAAACAACTTAAAGAGGAGTGTCAAGATTCCCTGCAGCTCTCATTGTTTTGGTTAAGCTGGTAGGTCAGGTAATGTTATTGTTTACATTCAGACAACTTTTAGAGTGATGGCTCAGGTTTCAGTACTTTGGGGGAAGGGTAATTTGCATTTAGGAATTGCTAACAGTTTCCTGCGGTAGCGTTGTCGCCTCACAGCAAGACGTTGTCCCGTTCAATTCTCAGCTAGAGCGTCTACTGTGGAGACATGCGTGAATGGGCATACCTTCGTTGAAGGTTGTGCATTAGGGCCGGCAACTCAGCACGTAAAAATAAACTGCCAATCATTAGCAGACCAGAGTTCTGCTGTGGCGACCCCCTAACCGGGAAAAGCCGAAGGACACAACACAACAAGTGTTAGGAAAACATTAGCACTTCACTTAGAAATGTAGTGAAGTAGTGCTCATATGTACTATTTCTTTGTTTTGTTTGTATCTAAGTGGTTCAGTCTTTCACTTTACAGGCAGACAGAGCACTGGATTTTTTAATACTTTCTGCAACAGAGATGTTCAGTTACTTGGGTTTACTGCTGATTTAAATAGATGTAGTAGATGCATTTTATGATATGGTATGGAGCTGTGTTGTTCATGTATTTATGCAGCTACTCATTGGGGTGGGTTTTACATGCATACTCATTTGAGTTTGTTGCTGTAGTGGTTTCTATTGCTGTTGGTTATATGAAAAACTGACACAACAGTTATAGGAGATGTCCTTAGGTGAGCAGTACATGAAGCATTAGTGCTAATGGTGGAAGAAAAAAAGTACACTCTTACATTGTAAGCACTCATCAGGTAAGTTAGCTTCCAATGCTAGGCATATGGAAAGATATTGTTCCTCACTGATGAGGAATCACCCCTGGATAATTCCAATGCATAAACAGTGCTTCAGGGAGAGGATTTATAACCTGTCATCTGTAATACCACATGTTCTGCTTTGGTACTACCCAGACAGAATTTTAATGAGCTTATTCAAGGATACTTTATGTAGATTTGGTCTTGTGCTGTAAAACCAGAACTCTCCCTAAGGTGTTTCAACATCACACTGTGAGTCAACAGAAACTGATGAATTCCTCTCTTTCTTACAATTATTTTCAGAATGAGAAATGTTAAGAGCCAGAACTAAGCCTCAAGTTAAGCCCAATAAGTCTTTCCTGTCTAAAGTAACAGAGATAGGAGAAGAAGTTTAACTTTCTTCTTATTTTTGACAGGAAACTCGGTAGATGCTGACCAACCAATTTCAGGGACATCACCCCAGGGAACAGAGAATTCACAACTCCTTCCTTAGAGACCGCCAAAAGTGGCTCTTCTTTGCCCACCAAGGGCTCTTAATAGCTACATAGTATGTGTCTAACCTCTGGCCCATGTTGGCTGAAGGGATAATGCCAGAGCAATCCAAGGAAGAAAATTATAAGTGGTCTAAGGAACCAGAAATGGCCACAGCAAGGTCATCCATATGTGGATGAAGGAAAGTATCGTTCTGCTGAAGAGGCACAGTTGTTCGATGGTAAAGCTGAGAAAGAATCATGAAATCCAGGAATCGATGACAGCAGCAGCAGCAGCATACCTCTCAATTGTCTAGATTTTGGCAGGCTGTCCAGATTTTTTGCATCTTACTTTTGGTCTGTTCCTCATAAACTTTGTGGTTTTCTAACAAATCATTGAGGACTGAAGTCACTAGTTAATACTAAATAATGACAGACATCTGAGTTTTCAACTTCATATCTTTCAGAAAATATATAATAGTGTAAAATCTGCCCGTCTGTTTATTGGAACAATATTTGTAATCTGTCCCTATTTTTGGGCCTTTGCCTCCCCTATTTTTTCTGTCCTTGTCCAGATTTCTTGCGCAGAGAAGGTCAGAGGTATGAGCAACAGTCAGTAAATGTTAAATATCAAAAGATAGTCTTTTTCTCACAAAAAACACTGTAACAAAACAGACTCGCCCAGCCCTTAAAATAATTTATACACTTGCCATTGAAAAACAATAGTGTAAACTTAAGAAAAAACAAATGTTTACACTCAAACTGATAAAAGAAACACCTTTTTCAACTGGCAGAAATGTCAAGTGACAGTGTAGAAAAATAAATTCCCCAGTTTTTGTCAGAAAAACACTGTTTTCGTCATACGATTAATAGCGTAAGTTTTTTTCCACCCCAAAGGGAAATTATCCTTCCAGCAATGGAAAAGCTAGCCAACCACTGATTCTCAAAAGCCAGCAAGAAGGGTGCTCTTCAGTGTCAGGAAAATGCAGAAGGGCTTGGCAACCAGACACTGATTTTTTCCAGCTCTGATTAAGCTGAGACCAGTCTGAAGACGTGGAAGGTGACCTTAAGCTTTAGGAGCTTGTTAGCTCTTACATCTGAGGCTACTGCAGCAGTAATGTAACTAATAGCATCATATTTTATACATCATGCATAAACCTGCCTGCACAACATTTGTATGGTGCAGCTGTGCAGCATCCACATAGGGAAACCTAAACACACACACACGTGCCCTGCATTTATCATCAATTTACAAAGGCCATGCTGGGCTGAATTCAACTCTAATATCAGATAATCAGGGCCGGCCTTAGCTGAAATGGCGCCCTAGGCGAAGTAGTGCTCCGGTGCCCCTGAAGCCCCACCCACTCCATACTCATGATACACCCCTATTTGAGCCACACCCACAGATACATCACTCCCCATGAAAGCCACTCCATGTATTTCCTTCAATTTTTTTAAATGTATGAAAATAAGTTTCTACTGTAATGGGTTTTGCATTACCAAGAATTTTCCGAAAGTTACGAAGTCCAAAATTAATACCAGAGTTCATCTGACAAGTAATAAGATCAAAAATCAGAACCAGTTGAGACACAGACACACACTTTATGACATAATGCAGTCCCAGCAGGTGCCCAAAACTGTGCCATCAGCTGGCAGGTACCATTCACCCAGGCATATAAGGCTTTGTCCTTTTGATTACCGGACATTTATTGAAGCATGTTTTCATGGTTACATTTCACAGCCCCCCTGCCTTGAACATTACTTTTGGTCTGCCTGTGTCAGGACTGGAATGGCAAAAAACAAAGGGAGACCCGTTTACATTTTTCTACTCACTTTGCTTGCTATTTCTTTAAATTACTCACTAGTTTTTCAGCAAAACACTTATGCTTCTATCTACCTGTTTATGCTTCTTGATTGTATTGTCATAATTATTTATTAAATGTAATTCATCTCCTTTTTTTTGAAAAGTTGCCAGTTTTAGGAGGGATTAAGAGGGACAGAACAAAATTTGGAGGCAAAATAAGACAGTTGAGAAAAGAGGTAAACTGCAACAACCACAGATTTGCAAGCAACCAAAGATGTGCAAGCAGCACTGTCATGATCACATCGCCCATTTATAACTAAACCTGCTGCGAAGATGAATGAAACATTCACAGACAACTGCTGAACAACACACAGGTACATCCACTTAACGCAAGAGAAGTAAACATTTACTCCAGATGCTATCTTCTCTGCAACCTCTGTACTACCACAACAAGTGCACAGGACTGGACAGTTTTTCCTCTCCTTACCATTCTATACTGCTGTTAAATCCAAAAGCATCACCAACAGAAACTAACCCTACACACAGCTGTGCCACATTTCACAGAAGACACACCTGAAACCCTACATCTGCAGGATGAATAGTGGGAAGCTTGATGGTTTGAAGTCATGTATATCTAAAGGACCTTGATAAAAAAAAATAGTTCTGTGAAACATACTTTCTGAGTAACTTTGCTTCTGTTATCTTGTCAGATGGTATCTCTGTTATCAAACATGCTGTTTAATAATCCCTGCTGACTCGCAGTTACTGGTAGTAACACCTTGACTTTCTGTCTCTTTAGGATCCCTGAGAAAAGTAACGGCTTACCAATAACATGGAAGTCTAATTTTGAATACAGTAGTTATGATTGGATGGGAAATGGGAAAGATTGAATGGGAAATGGGAAATTCACCCCAGGGATCACTTCTGTGGCTCTGCTCGACAGGGGCACAGGAAAATAATTTTCTTGGGTGGCGAAAGCCAGGGTACATTTTTTGGCTAGGCTTATATAGGCCCTAGGGCCAATAGCCTAGTACCTACCTATCAATATTATCTAGAACAGGCCTTTGTTCCTCTCTGTTCCAGGGTATATTGTCATGCAGATGGACTCATTTTTAATCATTGTAACTGTCCATCTTTTTGTTTGATTGGTATAGAATGAGGCATAAAACTATGCAAATCTAAACTATTTGAATGTATCTACTTACCTTTGTTTGTTCCTAGTTTACCACATACATTAGAGAATCATCTATTTAATCCTCTAAGTGTATACTTTTGAATGGGTTATTTTGCCAGTTAACCTTCCAGGAGTACAATTCCATGTCATCTAACCTAATGTGCTGTCATTTGAATCTCCTTTTAGTGTCTGACCAATTTTTATAGTCACTGATCTGTGAATAACACGTACAGGAAACCCAACAATTCCACTAAGTTTTCTTCTATTGAGTTTTTAGTTTATGCAGCAGAACATCAGTTATGTCTTTACTTTTCATCAGCAACTTCATAGTAGTCTTAGTTAATTACACTGAAGTTGTTTACTATACTAAGTTGGAGATTGTTTAACCTCTGAGGTAAGGGATTCTCTTACCCACCCCCACTCACCAAGTGGTGCAGTCTTGGAATTATACGTTTAGAGTCATAGGGGGTTGTGGGATACAGGGGTTCTTGCCTCCTATAAAAAGAAAAATCTGTTCCAGACAATGTTAAGATAACATTGATTTTTTTTTCCAGTGGTACAATGTTTGTGCCCATAATATAGTGACAGGAGTCCCTTTTTCATATTTTAAATATTAAATGTAATGCAAAATATGCTGTTATGTATCACACCTTAAAAACTATACTTTATAAAAACAAAATACATATGTGATATCTACCTGAAGTTCTCTAAAACTCTGCTTATACATGCAGGGAGTCACTCAGCTGTACTAGAACCGCATTGGCTGATTGAAGGTGCCTTGTATCACCTGCTGATTCCAAGAAAAAAGAACAACATGAAAGAGGAAGTAAAAAGGTACAGAGGAAAAAAACTAGTAAGGCACAGTCCATTGTAATGCCTCCCTTATTTGGCAGCTTCAAACTCTTCTGCAGTACATTATTTAGGTTCATGTGAAAATCTCAAACCCTCAAATTAACAGCATTTATGAATATGATTGGGGGATGAGGAGTCCATTCGTATGCTGCCATAGTAACTATTTGCTAGATCTATCCCATATAGTCTGTGGTCTTTTAACAGACCATTGTTGAGCAGGCAGGGGTACGTACTGTTTCAGATATAGTGAGAACAATTACATTCATACTCCTTTTCTACCCCAGCACCATCATTTCTTTTCATGCTTTGACCTAGCACTCACTGCATCCACACACACACCTATCCCCTATCCCGAACGGTTTCATTTTACATTAGAATCTACAAGTTCTCACTGTGTGTGACCCCCAGTGCTTCTCTTTCCTTCCTTCCCTCTTTCACATTCTACACTTCATTTTATCATTTTACTCTAAAGTCTTCACCCCATTTTATCATTTTACTCTAAAGTCTTCACCCCATTTTATCATTTTACTCTAAAGTCTTCACCCCACTATTGCATCCACAGATTTCTAGAATACCATCCTTATGCTTATACAGATCTAGTCACCTCCATCTTGCCTTCCCCAGTTTGCCCTTTTTTTCTTTCCACTCCTGTCTAGACGTACTACAACTCCCTTATCTCTTGCACTGTCCCCAGTGTTTTTATTGTATTGCTTCAGTGCTTTCACTCCCTCATTAATCGCCTTACAACTCTGTTACCCCACTACCACTGATGGCCATACCTCTACTAATCTACTAGTTTCCTCATACACTGGAAGTCCATTTTCTGGCTACCCAGTCTTACCTAGAACCCTTCTTTTTTGTGTGCTATTGTGGTGAACCTTATGATTTCTTCCAAATGTTCAGCTTCTTACAGATCCTGTAGCCTGTCCCACTCTGTAACCATACTTGTCCTGCACCTCTCACACAGCTTTTACCCATTCCTCTGTCTCCATCACCTCCCTCTCATTTTTGTATTTGGAGCCAAATCTACACCACCCATCTGTGGGATAGAACGGTCCCCCATCCAGCATAGAGCATACTAAATCAAGTAACAATGTAAGCAAAGACAGTCTCCAAGTAAATACACCATGCCTCAGCAAAAACGAGTTTACAACTTTTGATGATAGAGTTTTGTTCCATAGCATTTTCCAAAGTTAAGTTGTGTGATGTTGTAAGGTACTTTCAGTGGAAGGAATTGTAGATTTTGACCAGAGTAGTCTTGTGAAAAAAAATGCTTTGTTTTTTCATATAAAGGGAAAGTTCACACACCCACAATTTGTACAGCTCTAAAATGCTACTGGGTGGATGTAGTGTAGCAGATGTTGACAGATTACCTGTTGAGCATAACTTTAAAATGAACACAATAGAATCTATTAGGCTGTCTTTTGTCATAGTGAAGAAATAATTCTTTAGGCTATAAAACAGCTCTGAACCAGAAAAGTGATTGCATTTTGTATGAGAGATATAGCAGGTATCTATGTATATAGCTGCTACTTTTGTTTTCATGATATTCTGTTGAGTGATTTTTTTTTTTCTGTTAGCAAGAAGTTTCTTTGGTAGTGAGAGATTTTAATGCCATACAATTTCAAAGAATAGTCTGGAATTTTGTCGATGTATGATGTGAAGTTGTTCAGTCTCGCCATTCATTCTTCACTGATGGGTTCGGAGCTGATCCATTGGCTCTGACATGGCTGTTGGCGGGGCTCGGGGTTTGCCAGTGGTTTGAGACTGGGCCCTTTGTCCCGTGGTGCACTGCTGGAGTTGCCCCAGATCTAGTTTGCCGCTGCGCGGATCTCAGGGGTTCCAATTCGCTCGTGCATTTTTTGACACAAAATCGCTATTTGCAAGTCTTTTTCAAAAACTTCTTATCTCTTATAGATAATTACTTATATATATAGCTCCTGTAGTTGTCTCTTTAGACCTATTCCCTTGGTCCTTCATAGTTTATCATATTTGTAGCGGCCTCGTGTTAGGCTTAGTTTTTCAGTGTGTGTGTGGTTCATTATATTACTATAGTTTTCATAGTGTAGATAGTGTGCTGTTATACATGTAGTAGAGTTGGCCTTCCTTTCCCAGGCCATTGTTAGTGTGTGTTTTGTATTACAGTTGAGCCTGAGGATAGCCTTAACTTTTAGGCTGTATTAATTGGCCGTTTTTCTCTGCCATTTGTTAAACGGTGTTGGATTATTAGTGGTGTTATCTTGACTCTAGGATAGCATTTTCTTCTAGGTTGTTGTAGACTGTTTAGTCTGTATTTTGCTTAATATGTCTGAGGAAAAAGACAAGCACCCAAAGTCTGGATTCAAAAAAATGTCCAGACTGCTGGCAAAAGATGTCTCTCCCTGATGGGCATGTTCAGTGTGTGTATTGTTTGGGTGCGGTGCACTTGCAGGAGTCCTGTAGCATTTGCCATTCCTTTTCTTCAAGGGTTCTTTTAGAGAGGAAAAAGAAGTTTGCGGATCAAGGTTTGCTGAAGCATCCTTTTACTGAAGCTTTGACTGACCAGGATGGGGCCAGCAAGTCCTCTAAATCATCAAAATTATCTATTGATTCCAAGGCATCTAAAAAGTCTAAGAAAGTGGAGGATTCCAGGACTTTGGCTCCACAGCTGTTGGAGCCGAGTGTCTTTTCTTTTAGGAGCCGGACCACTGTCTTGGAGCCTGTCTCTGAGAGACCTGTATCTCTACTCCTCCAATCGGCACCTTCAGTGCACTCCTCTAGATCTTCTGTCAGCCTCTCAGATTTGGATATGAACCAATTGGTGCAGAAGCAATTACAGGCACCAGGCCTTGCCAAATTGTTGTCGGCTCCGACCCCAGCGTTGGAACCAAAAACCACCATCCCGTATTTGACTGCTCCTCCTCTGAGCCGTACCGGATCTTCGGAGCTGGAGGGGGTAAACCTGCTGTTCATGGAGCCTTTGGAGCCGAGACCTGCTCCGGTGTCATCGATTCCATCTACTCTGATGTCCTTGGTGCCGACCAGGGACTCTAGGGGCCAACACTCTCCTGTCGGGTCCGTGGAGTATAGTCGCACTGACTTGTCGGTGCTGACTCTTCCTCTTGGGGCCTTGGCTCAGATGAGCTTGGCTCCTACCTCAGGCTCTGAGCCCACGGGCTCGGTGCGGGAGGGGATGGTGGTTCCCTCAGATCTGTTGACTCCTTCTCATCAGAGCCGTGATGCTTTCGAAGCCATGAGGAGAGCCTTGTCCCCAAAGACATCCCCAACACCAGGTCTGACCTCTTCTTCCCCCAAAGTGCCTGTGTCTGCCTCTGCCTCCATCGTCCAGGACAAGTGTAGAGACCCTGAGCCTCAGGCAGCCCCACAGGGTGCCCCATGCTCTTCCGAGACCTCCCCAGATGCTCTCACTGAGGAGGCCCCCAGGAAGGGATTGTGTAAAAGGAGACACTTGGACTCCCCACAGGAGTCTTTGACATCTGATACTGACTTGGATGACTTGACTTGGTCTCCCCGATCCCCTTCTGAGGATATCTCCTTTGCAGAGATACTCAAAATCCTTAGGCAGAGGGGTGATTGGCAATCCAAAAGCCCTACTGAGGATGAGTCAGTTCTCCTGTCCTGAAGGCTTTTGGGTCTCAACCTTCAACCTCTTGGGTGTCTCTGCCCTTCAATGAGCTCATGCAGCTGGTCTCTCGAAGGGCATTGGAGTCACCAGAGTCCATGGAGCCTGTCCCTTGGAGGCCCAACAAGTTTATTTCTGCTCCCCCTAGATAAAGATTTTTTTTTGTCCAAGGGAGTCCCTTTTGATGCCATGGTGGTGGCGGCGGCCACCAAGAAGGAAATGTCTGAGACTTCCTTGATGATCCATCCTCCTAACAGAGAGTCCAGGATTATGGATCAATATCAATAGAACTGCCCAGCTTAATTCAATTCAATCAACTCTTAATAGCGCACAAAATTTTGTACCACCCCAAGGATACCCCCCCACTTAAAAATATTATTAAGCCATATAGCAACCTAAGATCCCTACGGTCAGCCAATAAACTACTGGTCCAAACCCACAAAGCTAATAACTCTGCTGATGAATCCCTGTTTGCCAACTTCATTGGCAAAACCTGGAATTCGTTGCCAAACCATATAACCCTACAATCCTCCAAAAGTCTCTTAAAAAAAAAAACCTCAAACATTATTTCAAAGTGAATTGGCTATGGCCATGTACCAACCCTGATTAAGTTATAAACTAAAAGCATATTCTGCAATTATCATAACTTGTAACTACATCACCAAGCTCTGCTTCCAATCTGATGTCTCTTACTTTTAATTGTCTGTCCATGAAAATTGTGAGTCCCTACTAGAAAACACTACTAACCCATTGTATATAATCACTTTGTTTTTATAATTGTTTGCTAACTTCTGTGTAATCTATATAAGTTTGTCTATGTGGAGCTTTTCTCCCTGGGCCTCCACTGAAAATGGACATGTATCCAGTCGGTCTATCCCGGTAAACAAATGTAAAATAAAATAAAAAAAATATATAAATACATTAAGTAGGGAGAAACACAAACATTTCTTCTATGCCTGATCTGCATTACTACTGAACGGTCTGACTCTGGAATCAGTTTAACCTAATGTGTTTTTGATTTGCATTACACTAGCTTGCAGGGAGTAATCACAACACTTTTTTCCTGAAAATAGACTCACATCTAGTGCATGGTGCACCTTTAGAAGCTGGAAGCATCAAGCCCTGGCCAAATGACTACTGTAAATAAACACAAGCACAAAATTTTTATTTATTTATTTCCAGTTTGATGACTGGGGAGGTCCACTGGGCTCAGGGAGCCCATTTTCAGTGGAGGCCCGGGGAGATAAGCTCCACATTACATAGCTTAGATACAAAATGTTTGTTTACATACATTAGTTACAGGTATAATTGTGGAAAAGAAAAAGCCTTTACAATTTCACTTCATGCAAGAGAAACAGGCATAAGATTGTGGATACATAATACACTTTAGTTATTTACAATATTTACATTTGTAATAGGCTAGCTTGAAGACAGAGGTAGTCAGGTGTTAAGATGGTAGATCCCAACGACAAACTCCAAAATGAAACCAAGACAGTAAAGAGAGGCTACAAAACATTTAAAAAATGACCATGAATCAAACAATGAAAACAATAAAACTGATAAGCACTTTCATCAATTCACAAGCACCATTGGAGGAAATAAGGCCCAAGACTTTTCTTTTTTCTTCACTTTAATTTAAATCCAAAAAACGACAAGTAACTCCAGCACCACAAAGAAACCAATGTCACTAAAACCTTAAAGCACATAAACGCTATGTCTCCACACTTGTATTTTCGTTTACTGCACTTCCTCGGATGTAATGAATAATTATGACAAATACAAATTACTTTATATATACTCACTCATTGACTTAATTAGTTAAATATACTTCAATTACATAATTATATAATTATCATTTTTCCACATCAGTTCCTACCAACTACAACTTGAAAGCATGCAAATCTTCACATAAATAACTTTAAAAACATTCCTACTTAAAAACATTGTTATTAAAATAAAATAAATATCAAAATCTATTTATTGTTGTATAATACCTTAATTATATTATGTAATAAATAAATAACACCCACTTTTATACTTCATTGAGAAATGCATTAAATAAAATGAAATGTAACAGCACCATCTAGTGGTGGAAATAACATATTTTATCTTAAAAATTCATCATAAAGGCATACAGGTAATTTGAACTGTTTATACTATACAATTTTGCAAAACATACATACTCACATACTATAGGTTGAATAAACTACCAGGAAAAACACTTTAAGTTGTAAACATTTCATATTGTAAAATCAAAACGTCTCACAGTTCACTTATAGTTTTGCTGCCCTCATTTTCAAAACTGGGGCCAGCGACACAGTATTGTTGAGGCCAGGTGGTTTACTGGACTCTAAGTGAAGTTGCCATAAAAGCTCCTTGTACTCAATTGTGGCCTCCCAAGGTCCACCTCTTATATCTTTTGTTACTACTTCCAAAACAAAGAAGGAGAAAGTGGCCTCCACACATTTCATTTTATGTCTGTAGAGAGCATTATTAATACTATTGATCTTGATATCATAGTTATGCTCATATATTCTGTTTCTTAATTTTCTCTCTGACTTACCGACATAAAATGCATCACATTCTCTACACAAGGCCAAGTAGACTATTCCACTAGTCTGACAATTTGCATATTGTCTACTTTGAATCACAATGTCCCTGCTACTAATATAGATCGTATCCTTGGCACATATATATGGCCATTGAGAGCAACTTCCACATTTATATGTGCCCACTCTCCCCTTCTTCACTCTAGTACTTTTTGATTTATCCTCAGAAAAATTTTTGAGACTTTTACCTTTCCTGTAAGTACATTTTAGGGGGTATTCGAACAGGCAACTCAAATCAGAGATTTCCCCAAATTTTTGCCATTCACTTTCTAACAAATTTCTAATTTTGGTTGCTTCACCACTATAGTCCAATACAAAGTTATTATTCCCCTCATACTGACCATTTTTAACTTTGTCCTTTTGCCAACCCTCCCTCCCTAAAATAGGCTGAAATTTATCAACCCTACCTTTCGTAACCTCATCCTCAATTTTCTGTATTAATTTGTTGGGGTAGCCTCTAACTAAAAACATATTGTGCAACCTTTTGCATTCTTCCCTAAAATCTACTTCTCTGGAAGTCATTCTGCTGCCCCTCACAAATTGGCCTTTTATTATGCCTTTCTTTTGATAGTGAGGATGAGCACTATTATATGCTAAAAATGAATTAGAATAACTTTCTTTCCTGTACACTTTAGAAAAAAATTCTCACCTTTTCCTACAAAAATGTCCAAATATTTTAGGCTTTCCTTATTCTTTACATAAGTGAAAGTGAGAAAGTTAGTAGTTTGAGAAATATACTCAAAAAAAGATGTAAACTCTGCATCAGTACCCACCCATAAAAAACACATATCATCTAGGAAGCGTTTGTAGAGCTTCCGACAATGCTTGTATTGAGAATTTAAAATATATTTATTTTCCCAGGCTGATAAAATAATGTTTGCATAAATAGGGACGCATCTCGCACCCATTGCTACCCCCTTAACTTGCTTAAAAAATTCTCCTTCATAATGCAGAAAATTATTGTTCAAGACCAACTCCATTAGTGTCAAAACCAAACAAAAATCATTGTGGGAAAATTTACCATAATTAATCAGGGCCTCTTCAAACCACTCTAACCCCTCCTTATAAGGGATAGAGGAAAAAAGGTCTACAATATCCATTGTGATGAAGGTTATATTCTTGTCAAACAATTCCCTCTTTAAATTCTGCAATAAATCCCAAGAATCCTTCACTATACCTACCCCCTCATTCGGTACTTCTTTTAACGTTTTATCCAGCCATTTGGCTATAGGTGCTGTAATAGAGCCTTCTGATTATACTATCGGCCTCATAGGTGGGTTGGTTACATTCTTGTGAATCTTTGGTACCCCAAATATATTCGGTACTTTAGGTTTATCCACCTATAAATATCTGTATCTGCTCACATCAATTACCCCATCTAATAATAAATCATTTAGTGCAACAAAGATTTTTTTATTGCCAATATTTATTTCGTTTAATGATGACCTCGTATACCTCTCCTCATTTTCCAACACCTCCAACATTTTGGCTTCATAATATACCTGATCCATAATAATGGTTCCACCACCTTTGTCTGGTTTGAGTATTCTAATACTTGGGTCTTTTGATAGCTTCTGCAATAGTTCATTTTCTTCTTTGGTTAACTTAGACCCTACCCAATTCTTGGATAGCTCCCCCCTAATTTTCTTCTCCATCATTAATTCAAAATTTCTTAACTGTTGATTTAAAGGGGGATTAAAAATACTTTTTTTCTTTAAAGCACTTATATTAGGGCTGCTTTCATTTTGTCCTTGAAAAATAAGTTCTAAATTTTTCTTTCTTAAGAACAATTTTAAATCTATCAATACTTTACTAACATCAGCCTTCCTATTTGGAACAAATTTCAAGCCCTTAGTAAATAGTTGGAAGAAAACTTCTGTAACATCTAAGCCACTATAATTGTAAATACTATAATCATTTAATTTCCTTACAAACCCTTCCTTCACAATCAAATTAACCAATGGCTTGGGCTCCAAAACCCTTTTCCCAATAACTACCATTGTTTGAATGTCCTGTTCCTGTACTGGTACTTTGTTCCCCCCCCCGATAGTTTTTTTGGAAATTCTTTTGGTAATTATTCCTAATTCTTTCTGACCTCCTCAATTCCGGATACTCCTGACAATCACTAATATTCTCATTTTCCACCATTACTTCAAAATTATCTTGCTCACTTTGGTCATTCTGATTGTGGACTATGTTATAACTTTGAGGGAAAAAATTCCTAGGTTTTGGATAATTTATTTTTTCTTTGTACTCCAAAACATCCCTATCTAATTTCCTACATTTTCTTTCATACACGTTGCACATACTTTTCTCAATACTTTTTAGAATCGTCTGATATTTATTTTGACTTTCCTCCACAGAAAAAAGTAAATCACTAATAATTAATGAATTAACTTCATCGATTTTTTTATTCAATCCTTCCATTTCTCTTATATTTTCACTAATAATTGCTTTTACAATATCTAGACCACAATTATCAAAAATGGTTAATAAATCCTGATGAAATTCGCTTCCAGCTTTAACTTTATTGGGGCATTTGCATACCCTCAGTCCTTTAGGGACTATTTTCAAATTTATACACTCATTTAAATATGCATTCTCAAGTTCCAAACTTTTATATTTAAACAACATTTCATCAAATAACTTCATATTGTGATTAAATGTTAAATTCACTTCTTTAACATTAACTTTTGGTGGGTTAATTCCATTAAAACTATATTTGAAATTTAAAACAGTTGCAAAGTCCGTTTGATGCTGTTTAGAGTTCAAAATGCGTTCACTATTGATGTTACCTGTTGTCCTGCCACTTGCTAACGCTTCGCTGTACCTTTTAGACAAAGTCTTATTGTTTTTCGGTTTCACCACGCTATTTCCTTCATCCCGAAAATTAGTTTGGGGAGCGGCTTCTTCATCAGCGTCTGTCCTAAAAATAGCAGGCATACCTGCATCCATTCCACTTCCTCTTTTATTAGACAAACAGCCAAGTTCAAGGCCATAATCAACCAAACTACGTCTTTTCGAATTATACCCCTTCCTTTCCCTACTAGGAAGGGCTTCCTGATTGCCTGGAATTTCTATCGACGACGTCAACGAAGCGTTGCTTCTTCCTAACAACAACTCAATCAGTTGAGTTAATTGGCCGGAAAGTTTGTCTATCTTATCTGTGCTGGCCAATCCTGTCTCACCCTCCATGGGGATCGATGAGCCCTCCTCCACCTCCATAACGAAGCAAAAACCACAGTCAAATGGAGGCAAGTACAAAACACACACTCACCAATTCACAAGCACCAGTGGAGGAAATAAGGCCAAGTCTTTTCTTTTTTCTTCACTTTAATTTAAATCCAAAAAACGACAAGTAACTCCAGCACCACAAAGAAACCAATGTCACGAAAACCTTAAAGCACATAAATGCTATGTCTCCACACTTGCATTTTCGTTTACTTAGAAACAGGCATAAGATTGTGGATACATAGTACACTTTAGTTATTTACAATATTTACATTTGTGATAGGCTAGCTTGAAGACAGAGGTAGTCAGGTGTTAAGATGGTAGATCCCAACGACAAACTCCAAAATGAAAACAAGACAGTAAAGAGAGGCTACAAAACATTTAAAAAATGACCATGAATCAAACAATGAAAACAATAAAACTGATAAGCACTTTCATCCCATATAACTTGGAATTTCATCAGATCATCTCAACTGAATATAATGGGCAGCCGCAGTGGTGCAGCGGTTAGCATTGTCACCTCACAGCAAGAGGTTCTCCGGTTTGATCCACTGCTGGGGTGCCTTCTGTGTGGAGTCTGCATGTCCGCCCTGTGGCCGTGTGGGTTTCCTCCGGGTGCTCCGGTTTCCTCCCACATCACAAAGACATGCTGTAGGTGGATTGGACACTCTAAATTGGCCCTAGGTGTGAGTGCGTGCATGTGTGTGCCTTTTGTGAAAGGTTGGGCGCCGGGCTGGCAACTCGACACTGTAAAACTCCACTGCCAGTCATGAGCGGACAGGTGATCTGCTGTGGCAACCCCTAACCTGAAAAAGACAAAAGAAGAAGAAGAAGATCTCAACTGAATATAATGTTTGAATAGTTTAAAAAATCCACCACTCCATCCTGAGTCCATATATCTGCTTTTTGTTTAAAGGTATACTCCCCATCATATGTCATACATCCATAACGAATATCTAAAAAAAAAAAGTGTGTAAACTTAAACATTGCCAAAATGATAAAATTAATTAAAAAAACAATTACAAGCCACCTTAGCCTACCCAAAGCTACTTTAATGTTTTAAATAAATATTTTTAATAGCTATATTTCTGCAAAACAGAGACATTTTCATGCCTCTTATCAAAATAGAATGTTTTAACCCTAACAAAACTGATGTAAACCCGGATTAGTATTTTCTAAGATGGATGCAAGTGCAGTCATGCCTCTAAACTTGCTCAAGAATTCCGGACAAATGCTCCAAATCAGGGAAAGTTTTAAATAGTATTCTAATTTACGTAGAATTAATAGCACAACAGGTTTTGAATCAATGCATTTTCTAGCATTTGGAATTGCAGAGCTAATGTCTGGCATTTTCAACTGATTTAATTTTGTGACGGACAGGGTGAAAATAATATAAGGCAAAATCACAGCTGACTTTATCAAGTCTTTTCTCTACATCAAGACCCAACAAGCCCAGGAGCATTTTTTTACAGTCTGCATTAGCACTGTTCTGTTAATTTTGTCAAATGTTTGCCACCCATCCACAAAATCACATTTACATCTATCAATGTTGGCAACACCTTTGACATTCACATAACTATTATAGCTATAAACACTTTATAATTATAGCTTAAAAATGAAAAGTATCTATATGAACCTGAAGCATTACTATTTTTCTGTTTATACTCTGCTTGTCATTTTAAAATATTATATCCCTTGTATAATACAGCACTACTTATTAGAGTGTGTTGTAAATTTAGTTTTGAACATTTTTTCCAGTAAGCAATGAAACAAACTATATGAACCAATAACAAAACTGTCCAAATCAGAACATTTCAACCATAAAGGCCACTCATACTTGTGTCATTACAGTCCACCAATATCAGTCAATATGCACAATTTCTGCAGAAGTAAGTCATCTGAATAATTAAAGAGATCTGTAACTAATAAAAAGGTTGCTGCTAGCAAACAACTTTATATTTCAGTGTTTCATCTACCAATTCAGTGTCTGCTGTCACTGAAGAATAAATTGCCTACGTTACATTAACAAGAATGGTAAGCGGGTAATATTGCACTAGGTAAAGGACGGCAAACTGAAAATAGGTTCATAGTTACCAGGCATCTCATCCAAAGGAGGGCATACTCAGGACTGCAGCACCCCACCTCCTTAAAATACAACACAGTATCAGCCAACCATCTACATGTTGTGGGAGTAGAACAGTCCTTTATAAGGAACAGACAAAGATATAGGGCAAAAAAATCTGGATATTCTGCAAAAACCTGGACAGTTGAGGGGTATGCTATCTACCTGTTACACACACCTGTGGGTAATTTGGGGATTGCCAGTGCACCTACTCCATGCCTTGTGATATAGAATGAAACTGTACCATTTGACAAAAATCCATATAGGCACACGGAAAATGTGCAGACTGTACACTGAAGACACCCCATCTAGGGTTGCCATCCCTCCGTTTATTTTTCATACTATCCGGAAATCAAACTGATTCTCTGGTAGTCTGGAAAACACTGTACAAACTCCGGTATTCTGTTTCAAAAAGGAAACAGACTATCGGAGTTTGTAAATCGGCTGATTTACTATGCTTTTTTACAGAAAAGCATAGTAAATCAGCTGAAAGCAGGCAGCAGGAACGAAAAAAGAGGGCATTCCCCACTGAGTGATGTCATCACGACGTCACAAAATGGGTGGAACGTGGACAGGAAAGGGGGCGGGGTGGGCAGGAAAGGAGGTGGGGTGAGCGGGGTTACTGGTGACACGAGGGGCGTGGCTTTACTCCGGTTTTCGCCACGAAGGAAGGTGGCAACCCTAACCCCATCCAAGAACTGAACCAGATAACTGAGTACTATGAAGGAATAGCAGTTAAAAAAAAGGAAAAACAAAGCTGGGTTTTGCTATCTTAAAGATAATGTTCAGGCGCAATGTATCTTTGAAATCTGCCTGGAAGCTGGCGACCCACATAAGTTATTTTTAACTAGTGGAATGCAGTGCGAAAATATAAAATACAGATTATTTAGTAATTTAAAACAAAGATGAAAATAGAATGTTTTTGCTTGTATGCTGGAGGGTACTTGCTCACCTTCTGGCATTCCACGTCATCATGCTTAACAGTGGTATGATCTGACAAAATACTTGGCTTAAAAAGCAAATGAAAGAGAACAGAAACATATGGGAAAAAATCACAGAATTCTGTGAGCTTGCTTTTGTGGTCATGTCCCTTGTTGGCAAGTTACTAGCTGAAGAAGCACACACAAAAAACGCACCAAAAAATAGGATTATGCTAACAAAGTACAGTACTGAAATGGGAAATAGGTATGTTCTTGCGAAAGCTTGGCAGAAATCTAATATGTTCATGATAAAGTAGAATTTATATGACCTTCTTCCTCCAAGAACACATCAATCGATGTTACAACCTTTAAAGCCTTACAGCAGAAAGGGCGTGAACATCAGATGTGATGGCAAATAAATATTTTTAAAAATCTTATATTTCCATAAGTTATTTGTGTGTATACATGAGCAGAACAATCACTGACCAAGACCAAACTTATAAAGCTGGTGGAAATAGAATGCAGATGGGGCTGCCAGTTAAGAAAATAAATATGTTGAACAAGTGAATTAATTAAATCACACAGCCATACAAGAACCTTAAAAGAAATATATATGGCCATTTAACCTTAGAGAGTTGTTGCACTTAGCTGCTGCTTTACCTTCCATTTCTATGGGACCCTCTGGATGCCTCTGTTGACCTATATTCACATTTTCTAGTATAACATTCCAGTGCCTCATCAATCTGCCTGAAAAAAGTGTTTCCTGAAATTTTATTGAAATATTCTGCTGTTCAGCTCCTTACATGCCCCTCTCCCACTTATGTTCTTCTCAAGGCCATACCACCTTCTTGAATTAGATAACATAATAAATTCCAATCAAGCCCCTACTCACAGCCTTCCTGAACTTTGCACAGTCATTAAATGTTAAACCTTTCTTTACATACCTAACCCTCCTCTTTTTTTATCTCCTCAACAGCAGCATTTTAGTAACCCTCTTCTGCATATTTCAATGAAAATGAATACAAATCAGTTTTGAAGCTTAAATGAGTGTCCACTAGATAACTCAGTTATAATGCATATTAAAGATATTGTACACTACATTTCCAAACATTACTTTCTTTCAATAATCCCCACATACACATACATACACACACATACTCTTACCTTTCACTTGTCCATTCTTGCTCCAGTATGCAACGTCTTCTGCAAATCAAATTCCGTGCCCCCAAAACAAAGACATACATAATCTGTCGCACAGGCACAGCAGGTGTTTGTGACCTGTTTTCGTCATCTGCGGCCATAAAAGGACAGCGTTCTTAGAGAAGAACGTCCTTAAAAAATGTTTTTTTTTTTTAATAAAAAGAAAATGAATCTCCCGGCTGCCACAGGCAATCTCTGTTTTACGGACAGTGTACCACTGAGAACAGCACAAACCCAGACTAGATAACAAAAAAAAAAAAATCATTTAAATAAATAAAATTGCGCCCTTTATGTGATCCTAGGCGGTTGCCTAATTCGCCTATGCCTAAGGCCGGCCATGCAGATACTATTTCTTTCTCTGACCACATTTATACAAGTCCGAGTCTCAGTGCTACACATCCACACATTGAGACCAGCATTCTCTTACCCCCAACCTTTCTCTGGTGTTGCTGGGGCTGGTCATGGATGATGGATCTCAAGGGAATCCTCTGAGCATGACTGTCTCTGCTTCTGTCCAGTGTTTTTTATATTTTATATATATATATATATATATATATACATATATATATATATATATATATATATATATATATATATATATATATATATATATATATATATATATATATATATATATATATATATATATATATATACCCTACTTTTTCCTTTTCCCACACTCACTGGTTGTGTATGAGTACAAATCCTCTCATTAGACCATGCCTGCCTTTAGGAAGCATCACCACTGAATCCTAACCTAGGATGGAAACACCCATCCCTCCCTAGCACTCCCATCGGTCGCCCAAGCCACTAATCAGATCTAGGTCATCTGGCCTGTAATTTGAGCTTTTAGCCCTCTATGCTACTGAAGCATCTTTATTCAAGATATTCTTGAAATATTTTCATGAGAGGGACCCCTCAATAACGCTTCTCTCATTTTGTTCTGTAAGGCCTAATATCTTTTAGGTGAAAGTAAACAACAGACATTGAAGCATGTCTATGTGTATCAGAACATGTGAAATATATGTATTTTGATATAGCATGTCATCAAATTCTATAATGAGGTTTCTAAAATTCAGTCATAAGAGCACTGGCTCTGATGAAGACACAGCATGAAGGAACTCTATGCCTATTTAAATAAATGAGTACAGCTGGTAGTCCCTAGAAGAACAAAGAAAATTGTGAAATTCAAAACAAACCTCTCTGTTGCTCCTCCAACATAGCCAAACTTTATAATAAAAGGAAAAAAAAACTCCCTAAATAGTACATCATATCCAAAAAAGTAACATCAAGGATAAGATCATAAATATTAGTAAAACCATAGGCCAGTGCCGTGGCATAGTGGGAGAAAGCCCTAATTCCACCCTAGGTAACTTGGTACCCATTAGCAGCTTGGGTGCTTGTGGCACTGGCAGAGAGGGATAGATATTCACGTCCCCTGGGAGGGTGTTCATGTGGGGGGAGACATGTTCGATAAAAGGGAGTAGCCACTACAGGAGCCCAGATGAGGGGAGGTATATCAAGGATAAACTCCTAAATTAAAAACATAGTCTGAAGGAAACAGTCAATCGCACAATCCCCCAGGGATATCGGTTGGCACTGTGGTAGCCCCAGGCTTAGAACAGAGCTAGTTTGGGGGCAGAAAAAGAGACTGGTAGACCCAGTGATAGATAAGAGCACTGGGGTAGCCAGAAAGAATGATGTTCTGTTAAGAAATTAAGGAAAAAATGCTTTTAAATCTACTAAAGTAGCTTATAAACTCATGTTAATAACTGAAACTAAGGGAGATTAAAAATCCTTCTTTAGTTATGCTAAAAACAAAGGAAAAACATCAAACATTGTGCTGAAAATCCATCTTTAGTTATGCTAAAAACTAAGGGAAAACATCCAGCATTGTGCTGAACTTATTCAAAATGACACCACCTATTCAGTCCTAAAAGACATTGCCAAAATACTAGCAAACAAACTCAGTGCTAGTTTTACCCAGAGACTTCTTACCAAAGTATACATACCTGCATCCACTGACTAATGCCAAAGGGGAAAGCCAGGTAAGGGAAAGTGTTAAAGTCATGATGGTAATGGCCACCTACACACCTCTTCCCTATGGCTGGCACATGCACCTCAGAAGCAGTACATTTTAGTGATATCATCTGTGTTGGTGACTTCTTTGTAACCCGGGAGGGGCTAGCATTCATAGGATGTTCACTGCTAAACACAGGGGATGCCAGAGGTTCATCTTGTTCACCATCGTTAGCATTGCTGACCGTGACATTTTGTTAATGGATTGTGCATGTGAGCATGGTGTCAAAATCATGGGCTAAAGGTGACCCATTGGCAACTAGCATGTTTTGACCTGTTGTGCTTGAGCCCCTGCCATTGGGACCTGTGAATGCATACAGATAACATGCCGGTGACTGTGCTGGATCAGAGGTATCACTGTCACCACATGTTACATAGTTTGTTACATGTCGATTATGTACATAGAGCAGGTTGTCACAGATACATCCCTGATGGCACTCGAGAACATACGTGCATATGCTCTTGTCTAACTGAACCATTCACAATATTAGGCCACACAGTAAAGGACACCTAGATGAATGGTGACCAGTTTGCCTATGCATAAAACTGGCCATACTCCTCAGCAACTGTGTATGTATACCTGTATATCTTCTTAACACCAACGGCATTTTTATATGCCTGCATTCCCTAAGCTCATCAGCAGCAGCAGTTTACTTACACCTGTACTCCCTGATGAGTAAGAAGTATGACAGTGTAATGTCTGACAATATTGACTGACTGACCGATTTTTCTGGTAAATCATTAAAGATTAAAATGATTTTACACCGGAGGGGGCACAAATATGAAGCAGTAACAGGAACACTATTCAAATCAGAGACAGTTGAGAGGAAAGGTAACAGTCTGTGAAATCATGGCCAGATGACAGCAAATGAAGTACACAGTAGTTTGTCCTGCAAATGTGTCCACTGGTCATATGTGGTGGACTACCAGGAGTTAAAAAGAAAAACTACCTCATACTCTGACTGATACCCAATACTGCTCTTTTGTCATCAGCCAGTACACCTGCACTCACCATACTTGGCAGTGGTTTATGTACTACTGCACACCCTATACTCATAAGCAGCAGTTTATATACTCTTGTACACCCTGTACTCATAGTCTGCTGTTTATATAAACCTGTACACCCTATACTGATTAGAAGCATTTTAGGTACTCCTGTACTGCCTATAAATCGGTCAACATTTTTGTGCACTTGTGTACTCTATAATCAGCATCAGTTGTTTAAGTGCTTCTGTGTACCCTGCAACATATGTTCAGTCAAAAAACTAAACCATGAACCTGGAAATAATCCTGTCCTTGAAATTTCAGATATTGGTTTTACATAAAATTAAGTTTAATTACCTGGCAGACCTCTACAACATAACCTAATAATGTGCTAATAAAATCTTTGGTTCATATGTTCTTAACAAGCTTACAGTCAGAGGCCATTAAAACACTCAACCACATTACCCGGTATCGATGATCTCGTCAGATTCAAAACCACCACTGTTAAAACAGCCCTCTCTAAATTGACCCCAGCAATATGGAATTACCAGCATCTGAAACCAGACAAGAAGGCACACTATAGAGTTTCAAAAATATACTGAACAACAGCTTGTGTTACTATTATGCAATACTCCCAGAATTTCCAGACAGAAGATATACAAAAAGATTAAGAGAGAGAAATTAGAGAAAAGAAAAATATTTCCACAAGAAAAACTGTCAGCGTCAAATGCAAATTTCTGTTCATTAATAAAACAGATTAATGAAAACACCATATAGATCAAGAAACGCTGGGCTGTTTGGAAAAAGAAGCGACTGAGGGAGTGTTAAAATATAAAGAACAAAATCTAGAGACTTTTGATAGGTTTAAAAAAGAAATATGGACATGGGAAAGAAACAGAGATCTGGTACGGTACAATATTTATGCAAAGGAAAAAGCCAAATTAATCAAAACAAAAAAGGCAGTCCCAAAGATATTTGAAAAGAAATACAGGCAAAGGCATCCAGATATGAAAAACTTCACCATAAAGAAATAAGATCAAAAAGAGTTAGCACAGAACTGAAGATTAATGAAGTAGAAAGAAAAAAAAACAGAATCTGAAGTTATAGAATACTAGCAAAGTGAAAGATTTACTGTAGAAAGTCTAACACAGGTTATATCACAACATGATGGAACAACCAGTTCCCAAATTAAGGAGAAATAGGAAGAGCAGGAGACATCTGAAGAAGAAATATGGACATGGGAAGAAAAGAGATTTTAATATGGTACAATATTTATGCAAAGGAGAAAGGAAAAACTTATCAATCACAAAGAGCAGCACCAAAGATATTTGAAGATAAATATAGGCAAAGGCATCAGAACATGGACAATTTTACAATACAAAAAATAAGAAAACAAAGAGAAAAAGTAGAAAAGAGGATTAATAATGGAAAAGTTAAAGAAACAGAAACTGAGGTTATGGATTGCCTGCAATGTGAAGGATTTAGTGTACAAAATTTAACTTAGATAACTTCACAGCAGGGAACCCAAATTAAGGAGAAACCAGTGGAGCTGGAAGCATCTGATCAGTTGCCATATGAAGATACTTTGGAGCCTTCCACAAGAAACCAGTATGAGCACTCAGTTGGAGTTGGACAGCAAAGAAAGGAACAAGAAACTGTGGCAACACTCACACAGTTAATGTTGTGGAGTGATTGGCCAGTGAGTTCCCATATGAAAGAGCAATGGATGACACAGGATGAAATTTAAGAGAGTGTCACCAGAAGATGCTCTGGAAATTTCTGTAGAGTGGCCACAGGAAATGGAGAACAAATAATGTGCCCTCAGTTTAGGAGAGAATGATCTAAGAGAAGAGGTTTCTTGATTTTAATAGAAATTGACAGACATGTTAAGATCAATGAAAGTAGACTACAGAATCTCAATAAAACCCAAACAATTAGAAGTTTGATAAAACAAATGAACAGAGTAATTAGGATATATTACTTTGCAGCTAAATTAATAATAGATAAAGTCTTACCACAAGAACACAGGACAGTAAAGGAAAGGAAGGGGAAATCTGAATGCCATCATGGAAGCATCAAATAGAGAAAACTATAAAGCAATTAAGACAAGAAGGGTCACTGTTAGAGTATAGAAGAGGATACAGATCAACAAAATTACTCAGAAAGATAGACCCCAGGATTCATGAACCTTGCGCCAGGCGCACGCATGGCGTAGGCGCCACAACGCCAGACATGGCCGCCGAGCGATTCAGGTACGATCCAAACCCACGTGCATCAGCGGCGTACGCCGGAGTTGCGCCGCCTCTGGCATAGGTATGTTAAATACCCCATGTGCGGTGTTGCACCATGCAAATGAAGGCAAGTAGCGATTCATGAAGTGGCGCATGTGTAGCATAACAGCACGGCAATGTAAACCAAAAAAAAAACGGTTTACATATATCCAAACATGACATAGGAGTAACGGAAGGCTGCCAATGTCATGTGCCATAGTGGTGCAACATGGCAATGTGGAAAGAAACCGAGAATGTCAAAGGAAAACCTGCTGAAAATGTAAATACCGACATAAATGTCATGTACGCAAAAACCACAGCAGAACCCCAGGACATGTCCGTGGAAGGTGAGGAACAATGAAGTAATATGACAATGCCATAAAAGAGCAGTATAAGACACATCAGCATCACAGCCACAATACACCATAGTATGAATGGAAAGCCACAACCACAGCCCAAGGGTTGCCAAGGAGTGGCGTCGGTGTCTGGCGCCGTAACCATGTATTAGTAGTCAATGCCATGCAAATGAGGCAGATAATACTGAATCGCAAAACCCCCACCGGCGTAAGGCTGCACCAAACGGCGCAGCGGTAAAACACCGAGGAGTGGCCTAGAGGGAATACCTGTCAATCGCAGAGGGGTGTGCCGCTGTAGGAGGAAGCACATTGGAGCCCAGCAAACCTGGGCTGTACAATGCGCATCACAGCATCAGGACCGGCGTGTGAGGAAATAGATGCGCTGAGAGTATACAATGCGCGCACAGATGCATGTGCACGAGGATGACTACGTTCCCCAAACCAGTCATGTGACGGCCGCCCCGTCAACAACCATGGATACAGGAAGGTGATGCGGAGAATATGAGGAAATGCGGACGCAGTGTAATTGGAGTCGTAATGAGCAATTAACACCAATCAACCGATGGAGGGCAATCGGCGGCAGCTGACAACTCTGCATGCAGAAATCTGCAAAACAGGAAAGGGGAGGAATATGAATGCAAAGAAAGTAGTGGATGTTGCAGAAATGCAAAGAGCGAAGAACCGATACAGCACAGCCAAGGAGAGAGTTAGCATAACGGCGGTGGCAGACAAAATGCATGACATGTCATGTGCCTGCAGGATGCACTCCCGTAAATAGTAGGTGCAACGTGCAGAAACAGTAAAGTAAGGTGTAAAGCTAAACCAATGCAGGCAAGTGTAATGTAACACCAAAGGCAACAGCGTTGCAGTGCCAACGGTAAAACACGGTAGATAACCCACAGATACGGCAGCAGAGACACACCCAATGACATCACCGGGTGTACAGCACAACACTATAAAGTGGGAATGCACACAACACACAGGGCGTATTCCCAAATGCTGCGCCTTATGGTGTAAACACACGGGGAACTTTTAAAATGTATATGTTGGGTGCTGCCGTGGCCGTGATGCATCGGCATGTGTTAGAGACAGACGGAGTTGTGGATGAGGGTGCCGACAACTACCGTAGGCCTCAGAGGAGAAGGAGAGTGTTCAGACCAAGGGTGACCTACCAGGGGCTGCAAGACCTGGAGATAGTAGAGCATTACAGGGTGGACAGGGACACGTTACAGCAAATAGTGGAGCTGTGCCAGCCAAGCCTGAGAACAAGAGACAACAGAGGGGAGCCCATCCCAGTGGACACAAAGGTATGTGTAAGCTTGCGAATACTGGCAACAGGTACCTTTCAAAGGCCAACCGGGGATATAATGGGCATCTCACAGGCATCAGCATCCAGGGTACTACACCAGTTTCTGGATGCCATGTTACGACATGCCCATGAGTATATATACTTCCCCAGATCTCAGGAGGAGTTGGCTAGCAATATGCGCCACTTCCACCGTGTGGCACAATACCCGGAGGTACTGGGTGCGATAGACTGTACGCACATAGAAATCAAGTCACCACCCAGTGAGCAGGGTAGATGCTACATAAACCACAAGGGATTCCCCTCCATCAATTGCCAGGTCGTGTGCAATGCGCAGGGCATTATCATGGATGTGTGTGCTGGCAGCCCCGGAAGCTACCACGACTCCCATATCTGGCATGCCTCACAGCTGTATCAGGTATTCGCCAGGGGGACATCACATAAGGTCACCTTGTGGGGGATGCTGGCTACGCATTGGAGCTGTGGATGATGACACCCATCAGAAATGCACACACACACATGCAAGAACGCCATAATGAGGCACACGCACAAACCAGAATAATCATAGAGCGTGTGTTTGGGATGTTGAAATCACGGTTCTGGTGCTTGGATACATCTGGTGGAGCCTTGCAGTACTCTCCAGGCACATGTGCCCACATATTCATAGTATGTGCTATGCTACATAATATGATCCTGCGGAAACAGCTGCCGCAGGGACATAATGGTGTAGGGCCACCAAGCCCGCCACAACTGCCAAGGCAAGCACAGGCACAGGGCGTTCAGCGCCATGAACACACTGTGCCAGCCCCAGTAGGCAGACGGAGGCGTACCCAATATGCCTATGCCTTGGCAAAGAGGGAACGAATAGCACATACTCTGACAGCGTAGGCCCCATGGACTGACACCTCCCTACCTGCACACACAGTGAAATGGACGGCACACAAACATGTCCACCCGTAATGTGTACTGTATGGGCGGTCCCATGTGTGACTCCAACATAGGTAGCACCCAAACACTGCACAACCAACAGCCAGTGGAGCATGGAACGCCAACACCTCAACCGCACGCGGGTCCGACAGCAGACGGCGTAGCCGTATGCTGCCACGTTCTGCGCAAGGTGTCTACATATGTACATATGTGCATACACAAATATGGATATAGATATCATTACACACATAGAAATATATGTACACATACACAGATATAAAGTACAACAAGTTAAACAGGGAATCACAGGGATGCAAGGTTACAGATGCAGTAAGATGTGAACTCTCAACATAGTAAACATACTGAACGACAACCCGACTATCTGGGAGGGTGGACAGAGCAGGGAACGCCACCCATGGAAAGGTCAACCCACCTAAATGCATATTCGCCATTCTGGATGATCGCCAGGCCACGATACAGTAACAGGACATGTGCGTGTAATATTTTTAGGATATGAGGGCGGAGGTAGACACCGCCGCCGGCGATGTGGTCAACGTAGGTACTGTGTGCAACCGTCCCTGAGAAAGCGGCAGCATGTCTATGTGTGAGGTGAGGGTGTCGTGTGTTCCGCTGTGCCAGTGTAATGTGTGTGACACTATAAAATGTGTATGTAGGTGGCATGTGACAGGCGGAGTGGAATAACATGTGTAGGCATACAGTATAGGAACCACAGGCGTATGTATAGCAGTACCCACAAAGTAGTACTGAGAGCTCCTCACTGGCTAGGCGCGTGGCGACGTAAAACGATGCAAATCGAAAATTTCCCAGAATGTACCACAGGAGTATAGCCAACATGACATGCAAAGGACGCATGTACAAACCATCACCGTATGTATGGCGCCGATATGTTAATTCCAATACGATATATCAGCAACGTTACGCAGCAATAGTTATGTACCGCGGAAATGCGCATGTGCTACCCTGGCACCGATCGTGGACACGTATGGTCCCGTAAATACCGCTGTGTGTTCTACAAGTGTTAAACAAGCAATCGCCACCCGAATAGGTGGCAACCGGTAGCATACAGGCCGTCCCAACTACAGGACCACAATGACCGTAAATATCCGTGACAAAATGCCAAGGGATAGTCGGCACCTACGAACAGCTGCAGATATACTACCGATGTGACGGAGGAATACATGCAGGAAGCACACAAGCAGGCGGTACCGACAGCAGATGACATCAACAAAACCTACACTCCTAGAACAACAGACAGGTAACTTGTAACTCCCCAGGCAGGGATGGAGCACACACAGAAGCATACCGTGTATGTACAAATGCAAGGCCCACAACCCGTACCCGTCACCCACAGCCGCCGATATACCTCATCGCACATATCAAAGGGATACAATCCGAAATAGCAGCAAAAACATACAGGCAGTTAATGACAGCGGCATACCCGCAACATCCCGCGTGGGAACCACTATCAGCAGCGGATGCATACCTGCATCCGTTGTGTACAGAAATACAAGAGCTATGTTACACATCAGAATGCAAAACGCCATCGACAGACACCGGCAGGACGCGGACACCCACATGTGGAACATAATACCATACCCAACACACACAATCCAAGGCTAACACCACAGCCAAATGTACCTGACGCCACACATAGCGGTTGTAGTCACACATAATATAACACAATACATACCATCCCCATGAAGGTAGTGCAGATAACCAACACCCAGACGATGAATGAACCATGGCCTAGTTCCGACGAGTACCGTACGAATGGAGGAGATGCACAGGTGATATGCGCATAAGTACACACCGAGGAACAGCTATTGGTGTGATGAACCCACATGCCGCAGGTGACGACGGATATAAGGAAGACTCTCAGTATAGTCAAACTGTATGTTCATACCGAACAAACACGTTATTCCTACAAGAGCCAATCTGTTGTCAGTAGCGAGACACAAATGGAATACGGAAAGCAATACAGGAAAGGTATGTAAAACCCACGAGATGTACTGGTGTGTAACACATGATATGTATGACGAATCGGCACTGTATGTGAACGGCGTTTGTCAGTAAAGATACCTGTCCATAAAGGAGAGAGTGGTGAAAGGTGGTTATGTACTGTTAACCTGCTGAGTATACCAACCACTGTGGACACCGTGTGCACAGCAGTGGGACATCATGTACACAGCTGGGATAGGCCAAGGGGTGCCATCGTGATTTAAAACACAGAACAATGCCAACACCCACGCTGATGCTGGCAGTGGATGTCCAACAATGAAGTGCCACAGCAGGGGATAGGACATGTATGTATAGTGTCACAGCACACATGTGTATGGGCAGATATTGTCGATGTCATATGTAATGTGTGCACGACGTGCACGTATGCCTCGCAGTAGGGGTGACCATGTCAAGTATGTATAATGTAAAGCTATCATGATGGATACGTTCAGACATTATACACAGTATCACAAGCATAGCATGCATGATGGACGTATGGCCTAGTGTTATGTACATTAACAGGATATGTATGGCCTGCAGATATGGGACAGAGCAGTAGCAGAATAGCCACCCAAAATGGAAGGAACATCAAGTAACCATGTCCAAGCTATCTGTAGCAGGTGCAATGTGTGCAACAATGATGTCTGGCAGGTCCATGTGTAAACACATGTGCAATGTACACAGTCGTGCCACCCCCCCATGGTACTGTCCACTGGACAGCAAAGGTGGATGTCAACTGCATGTCTACACAGTACTGCTGTTGTGGTGGTCCCATGTGTATGTGTTACCCTATCAGCAAGGGAGCTATCACATGCCCAGTGCCACAGTGTGTCCCTGTGGGATTTGCACAGGACCTATGTTCTACAGCATGGTGTGTGTCTAGTCTGTGTAGGTAAACAGAAGGCCAGGCTAAGCAATGTGGCTTGTGTGCACATATGCATGACTGCTTCATTCACCCTGGCCACTGCAAACGCCATGTAGGAGTACTACATGCATCAGTAATGCGGAGGACATGGCCCATGGCAGAGTACATGACACCAGTGTGTAAGTGGTATGCAGATGAGTACAGATGTGTTCCCCATCTGTCATCTGCATATGTAAACTGTCTGAGCCTGGTATACATCGTGGCATGACTATACTGTGACATGGAAAGTTGTAGCCATTGTGGAAGGCACACCACGAATGTGTTATAGTAACCCTGCCCATGTGTAGATGTGTGTATGGCACAAGTACAAAGGCTACCAATGTCCCAGCAACACACATAGTCTAGATATGTGTGGCCCTGCAGATATGTACCCACGCCACAGTGGAATATGGCAACCACAGCACCATGTGGGGCATGAGTGTGTACAGCAACCATGTCCAATGTGATATGCATGTATAGGGACAGTATCCACGTGATACCCAGTGGATGACTGTTGCTATGCAAAGGTGATGTATATGCACCATCCGTGATGTATCTGACACAATGACATCTACACGATATATCTGCCACACCGACACCTGTATGGTTGTTAGCAGTATGAGCTGGTGGAGCTAGAATGCTGCCAGGTATGTAGATGTGGGACATGTAGACATGGACATTACTCCATGACAGCATGTTGTGTATGTAAGCAAATAGTGAACATGAGGGGACACATGACTGAGGACTGTGTAATGCCACATGTACCATACATGTCGTAGGTAGCATGATATGCTTGCACCACTGTGTGACCTGTCCAGGAGTCACATAGCCTAACATCCTGAGACACAGGGTATGATGTGATGGTGGATGTGTACATTGCCAATACCAGAATGTGGAATGGTGCTGAAGGGCGATGTGGGGATAATGTCTGATCTGTTACCCTCTGTACTACACCAACCCCCCCATGCAATGGTATGACAGGTGGCCATCATGTGGATGTGGTGTGCTGTGGCACACAGACGCCCAACAAGGGTGCCAGTAAAGGCATGGAAGTCGTCAATGAGTGTGTGAAGCATGTATGTGAGGATGTGCCCCAGTGCCATACCGAATGGTGCAGTCATGTCTGTATGAATGCAGTCCCACATGTGCAATGCAGTACCACCCATGTGTAGTGTGATAGATGCAGTGGTGTGGTGTTTAAGGTACACAACGTCCATGAATGGGCTAGCAGTTAATTCAGTGGGCTGCTGCAGAGACACATAACAACCAGTTTGGCGGGATATAACAGCTATGGAGATTGGAGGTGACATTGGGACAGTGTCCGAGGACATAATGTGTGCATGGCAGTACCATGTATGTGTCCACAGGGACAATGCGATGTCCATGTATGGATTGGAACCCTGTAGTGAGTGAGAGTGTATATTATTGGTAGGTAACCCATTGGCTGGCATGTTGCCAACAACATATCTGTCGGCAATGCCTGGGTGACTGTCGTATGCTACATTGAATGTGGATGTAGCCAAACAACACAGACATACCACCACACTGCGTGAGGGCCCACACTGCAAAGTATGGTGGTCATGTGTAGGTAGCTAGCTGTGGAGTATGTGATGGACCATGAGGACACACCATGACTGTCAAGTGATGCACCACACACATTTGAACATACCCACCGTGCAACAGCCTGCACATGTGCCCATACAGCACATGTGCATGGAACATGCATACCACCGTGGCATCTGTGAAAAGGCCAGTACCACCATGTCTCTGTGTGGAATAGCATGGTCCCTACCAGTGCGTACATGTAGCGGAAGTGCATTGTGATATGTGTCAGCATAGTCATGTATACTGTCCATCTGCCGGGGTGCCATGCCATTAACTACCCCCGTCAGCAGATGTTGGTAGTACCGGCTGTTGAGCACATGTACCATGTATGCTGCAATGGGTGTGTGTCCAGGGTGTGGCTAGCAGGGCCGCAAAGCATATATGTCCATCAACCAGAGGGGGGATGTCTGTAGGTATAGCACACAGACACATGGAGGTATGGTGCATGCCAAGGGTAGTGTAGGTATGGTATGTCTTGTTTAATGTGTCACCCAGCTATGTGTAGTGCATGGCCAAGCATGTGTGGGTACATGGGAGTCCATACCAGGGAAGTGCGTGTTGCTGTCAGCACATGGCAGTAGCAACTGTCCGAGGTGCAATGTACAGTATGATAACACAGCCAGCATGTAACCTGTGGTGTACAGTGTATTCACCGTCATGTGTCACAATGTGTCTAGCGGTCACAAACATGGGTATCCGAACATGGAGTACCTATGATGCATTTGTCTTAGAAAAACATACAGTATGTGTGTAAATCACTGTGTGACGTGGGATCCACTCACCTGTGTGTGTTGCAGTCCAGGTATGTGCCTGGGAGGTATGATCTGTGTACAATCTGGACCGGCAGGTGTGCTCTGTAGAGCATGGAGGCAGGTCCCAGGCACCGCAGATTAATGTCAGGCATGCCTTACTGTGTGTGCAGTGCATGTGTACAGCACAGTGGGGGGTGCAAGCAGTGTCACACATCACTGCATGCCGTGCCTGCCTGTGACAGCCCTGCTGGCGACAGACATGTGACACTGCTGCAGAGGCAGCATAGCATGTGAAGATGGACATGTGGGCCCCACACCCTAGGCAGATGTCCGCAGGTCATGTGTGCCACAGTACTGTGGTTGACCATGACTGTCATACTGGATCAATACCACATGCCTGCATAAGTACAGTATGATCATAGTCAACAGTCGCAGTGACAGAGTAGGCAAATGTACAGTATCCCTGTGTGCAGACCACTGCCTACTGTACACTCGGCTAGACACACACCCAGAGGTTGAATACACCATTGAGCCATCAGATGTCCCATTCCACGTAGCCTGTACAATGTCATCACAGGGTGGTCACAATAGCATGTGGTAAGACAGACATGTTGTACCAGGTGATGTGTCATGTGTGCATATGTTGACTTGCACAGCCGTTCACATGTCTGCAACATACCGGTGCATGATGCATACTGTTACATGATGTGTGGAACTGCACTGTGACACACAACAGGGACATCTGACACAGGTGTGTTGTGAATGGTGTAACCCATGTTCACACAGGATACACACTGCCGCTGTTGGCAGCCATGCTGGTGGCTACCAGTGGTGCATGCAGTGGTCATACAGACATACTGCATACAGTGTTCATGCAGGGATGTCCATCCTTGTGGATGATGTGTTGCTACGTGAAGGTAGGTGTGTGTTGTGAATGTTACACATCCAGATGACACCATCTGGTGCAGTCATGGTCGTCGACAGCATCACACACATCCACAGCAGTCAGAACCCTGTCCTGAGAATGTGTGTCAGTCACCCTCATACTGTGTGACATATGTGCACATGGCAGAACACCTCCCACTGTCATCTATGATGGCTATGTGATGGCTGGAATGTGCCGTGATAATGTACAATGCTGGTAGCCCAATGAAGTACGTGGAATCAGACACAGTATGCCATGGCTGCCATGTAAACCATGCACAACAATGACTGTCTGACAGACACAAACAATGCGTTGACATGTTGAACATGTGCACATGAGAACTCCCAATGAGGTATGTTGCACATATCGATGTACAACTGTCATCTATGGCCATAGCATGGGTGCAGACGCACATATCCCACAGGCAGTACCACGTGATGCAGGTAGGGGGGCATTGCAGGTGCACATGTGACAGTTGCTGTACCGCCACATGTCCTGCATAGCCGTCATGTAAGGGTAGTAGTGGCATGTGACTGATGGACATGCCTGTACATTTGACCATGTCCCACAGGAGATGTGTTATGTGTGTACAACATGTGATGTGCCAACATTAAGCTGTGCAGTGTATGGCCGCCAGTGTACCTGTATGACTTGTTCTGCGATGGGTGCAAAGGCACATAGTACTGCATTGCACGCCCACAAGCCCCACACAGGTGCATAGCCTGAACATACAATACAAAGAGGGTGTGGGATGATAGCAACCCACAAGAGGAGATGGGTACGGGTGGCAACCCACTACCACATCCGTGGGTATGGTGTGCATGTGTATGACACATTAGCACCTGAGAAGCTAGCAGGACAGCAGTACAGGGTTGCATGCATATATGTTCAACAATAGCCCTGTGTGTCCCACCACTGGCCCGTGGATAGACAGACACCAACACAATGTGCAGATTTGATATGTGCACACAGCACATAAACGATGCCTACTGTAGAACAGGCAGACTGTGTACACATGTGCACAGTACTTCTGCGCCAGCCACACTCAAACACATTATGTGCCAAACCACAACAATAGTCCAGGCCATGCCAAAGCTGGACGTGCATGCATCTGTGTATGTATGCCTGTGAATGTCTCCGGCGTAGCGGTATAGCTGTGTCACTGTTCTTCACAACATAATGAATGGGTTGTATGTGTGATGGGTGCGTCATATGTGTATGGTCAGATCGACAATACCATCAGTGCCCCTGCTATGTGAACATCCCTGTCCTCATACATGGATACCTATGCTGTGCCCAACATCACGTTTCCAGAGGGAGGGATGGCGGTGTGTAGTGCACCAGCAGACATGGGGGTGGCAGCAGGCACTGGATGTAGACATATGTGGTACCCACGTCATTGCAGGTAACCATCCATGTGCACGGGATAGCAGTGTGTGGCCACATACAGCACTGTGTAGATCAATATCGCAGCACATAGCACCTGTCAGGGTTACAGTGTATGCATGGGTGTGTGATACCTGCATGCACCAGACACACCCCCACCAAGCAGCGTGCAGCCTACCTTGCATAAGGCCAGTGTCCACACCATGGTGATAGACATGTGTAATGTCCAAATACACATAGCAATGACATATGGAATGGACAGCCACCCTGCCAATATCATTACCCCCCAGGTGGATCACATCCCAGTGCCATGTATGTGGCATACCTTGCCATACCATGCAGCCCTGCCCAGCAAGGCTGCATGTGCTATCACAGTCCTACATGGTGCGATGGCCAAAAGGCACTGTCACTATCAACCATACACAGCAGTAATGTTACGGTGATGCACCCTGTGGTGTTACAGGTGCTGTGTGCTGCTGTGGACAATGTGCATGTGTACATGCTATGCATGACCTTCCCTGCTAATGTGGCATGGTTACACATTGTCCCATGTGTATCACACGTGCAACACAGGTGAGCCATGGAAAGTTGGCCAACACCCATACAGTGCTGTGTGGATGTACATGGCACAACACATGCATGTGCAGGTGTCCATGTGTATGTGTACAGTGCCACTGCTGATGTTCATAATGGCCACGTACGTGATGTCTATTGACATATAGACAGCATCCAGGTGAACAGTAGAACTGTTGTCACAAGGGGACCCGTGCCAACTGATATGGACACAGGTGTAGACAGGTACACATGTCCACAGCAGGCTAACATCAACATGGTGCGTGTACAGTGTGATGAGGTGACACACAGATATGAAATGACACCCACTGCTCAATGGTGTGATGGCAACACATTGGCTGTATCACTGACATGATGCCTTGCAGAGATTACTGTGCAGATGTTGTACATGTCATAGCAATGTATTCCCAGCAGTATGCCAGAACAGCAGTGTAAATGTGACCTGCCACCATCGTTATGTCTTACAGATAATGCCATGTTCCCGGCTGCCTGCCTTTAGCTGACAAGAAGACGAGGTGATTATACCATTGCTACATGATAATTATGACATCTTATTTAGCCATGTGCCACTGCAGGCACAACAACGGGAGGAGATGTGGCAGGATATGCGCAGGAGGGTGAACAGCCTGGGCGGACACAACCGCACATATCAACAGATCCGCAGGCACTGCACAGACCTAATCCGGCATGCGAGACAGCGTGCCGCTGCAATCGCCAGACAACAAGGTGGGACAGGTGGTGGGCCACCAACAAAGCCCCCACTCACAGCCACGGAGGAGCTCCTGGCCAGTCTGGGGACACCCATGGAACAACACGCTGAAACCCTCGCGTCCATCGTGGAGGTGGGTGTCTCCCAAACAATGAGCTCACAGCTGCATGGTAAGTCAGTGTTGCATGTTTGTACAACAAGCGACGTAGGGGTGGGTGTCATAGTACAATACATAATATAGCAACACATGCCAGGTATATGGCCACACAGGATGCATACTACAGTATGCTATGTTGTGTATGCACACATGTGCAGAGCACATGCGAACACGCAGGTGCATGATGTGACATGCAGAATGCTTACTGTGGCGATAGTAATGGATAATGTGCATACCTTTGTGTCATCCCTATACAGGTACGTCTGGCGTGTCGCAAAGACAAGGGTCTGTCACAGGTAAGTCTGTTGCTAGTAAAAGGCATGATACGGTGTATTGATATTCCCCATATGTCCAGGTATGACATGCACACCTGGGTGTGCCCCAGTCACGGTATACAGGTTGCACCATCTGACACGCACACCACCCATGTACAGTAGATCCAACCGTTAGTATAGAGTGGCATGACACCACATAACCCATTGGTGTGTTATGTGCAGTCAGCTATGCATACAATGGTGAAGGTGTTCCACAATGGCTGCATGTGTAGTATGCATTGGTATGCCTCTGCAGTATGAACACAGTACCACATAGTGAGCTGTGATCTGGCCAGAGCACAGGTGTTACCACTGTGACCTATGCCCCTGCATTGGGTGCACATGTTGTGACATGGCACATGACATGTCCCATGCACGTGGATGTCTGTCTGCAACATTGTCACACCATGACATGACCTATGCACGACATAGCAGACATCCACAATGTCTGCATAGCCGTAGGGAATGTGACACCTCAGACTAGTACGGTTGTATGTCACATGTGCCACCACAGGGCCGTGTGCATGAGGTCCATCATACACAATTGTTGATGACCCAGACAAACAAGGCCATGGGTGATACCTATAGGCATGTTGCCACACAATACATCCGCAGTGGGTAGTCACCGTTGCACCCTGTCCACACATAGTGGACTCATCACTGTAGTGGACCCCCTGGACATCCGATGTGGTACACCAGTGAAATGGAATGACTGTCCCCAGCCAATAGAGGTACCACCAATGTCCACCATATACGTGCTGCTGAGCAGCTGAACTGGTTTTCAGACATGGCAATGTAATGCGTCCAGGTCACGCATCGCACAGAAACATACCGGTGTCCTGCTACCGTGCAGTGGCACAGTGCCCATACTCCACACTGCACAGCTATGTACACAGCTCACACCAACCACACATGCACAGACATCCTTGTTACAAATGCATTGTATTTGTAGACTGTACACATAACACTGCACTGTGACATCCGTTGTGATGTGGTGCATGTGGTGGGACACCATTGACACATGTCCACATGATACCGCACATGTTTGCGGTGTACATGACATAGTGACGGCAGCCATGTGTACAGTTAACTCGCCCGTGGCCACACGGTGTATCACGGTGATGCATGCAAACTACCATGAATGTGTGTACTGCATGCCTACTAACAGACACCTGCCTGTTGTAGTGTGCACTCCAGGGCAGTATGCATACTGCCACTATTAATGTCTGGGCTGCATTCACTGGGCTGTGGTGTGGGAATGCTGCATGCCACATGCAATATCACATGCATGATGTGTCTGCATGTGTGTGTGTCCACGTGTGTGTGTCAGCGTGTGTGTGTCTGCATGTGTGTGTGTGTGTGTGTGTGTGTGTGTGTGGCTGTGTGTGTGTCAGCATGTCTGTAATGTAACTTACGGTATGTCTCTGTATTGACAGGTGCTGTAGGTGCATTCCCCTCCTGCGGTCCATCTGATGCTAGTGTCCCCACAGATACTAGTGTTGATGACCATGTGCATGAGGCACAGGCAGGGTCGTCACAGGCAGACACTGTGCCATTGGAGAACATCACACATACGTCCCTTTCATCCCCGCACACGGTTCAGATGCCGACACATACCGCAACACCATTGCCCATAGATGACGGACAGTCAGCGTCTGTTGGCACCGAGCAGGAATGTGTGGTGGCTGCAGAAGGTGCGGGTACACACGACATTGCCAGTGTAATGACTGGTGGAGTGCCACACAGGCATGTGGCAGGTGCTGCTCGTAGGAGGAGCACTGCTAGACATACACCTGCCATACAGGGTGCAGCAGCTGGTATAACCAGACGCATGTTCCAGACTGTAATGGCGGCGCAGGCACATGCCGAACGGCAGAACCAGGAAGGGCAGAGGCTGCAGAGGTCCGCAATCCGTTCCTTAAATGAGAACATCCAGTCATTGGCGAATGCCCAACAGCATCTTGCCGATGTTCTGGACAGGAAATTGGGTGAGATGGCTGGGATCCTCGACCGAGGCATGGCCATCCGTGAGTGTGAGCTGTCCGTGCAGGAACACCTGGTAGGGTTGAGGCATAGGGCACGTGGCCGTGGGCTAGTAACACCACCAAGTACAGGTCAACATGTGCGTGCCACCACCCATGCCCACCCACACAGTGCTGGTAGCAGCAGCAGTGCAGCTGCTACTACACCGACCACACCAGGACACAGCAGGCCACGTGGACGTGGCCCTGGATGGCCCCGGCGTGGACACATTTCCAGCGGACATGTGTCATCGGAGAGTGGCCACTCTATACCTCCACCCGGTAGTGCCCGTGCGACCCCAGGCAGGCACGGGTCACGTCGCCGCAGGCCGACACAGTGAGCCGTACCACCTGCACTGTACAGTCGGGGGCTGCCAAGTATACCCCGTGTAGGCATCACAGATGACTGAACTGTGTACACACATACCCACACACAGCAAACACAACTGTAGGGCTCCACCACATCCACATGCATTCTGCACAGTCATGCCCAGTAAATGCACAGGCCCTTACGCACACACATGATGTCATCCATTGGTACAGCCTATGCCTGTGGCACACATATCACCCTGTGCATATGATGAAGTCTCTGCCACATAATCGTGAGCTACACCATTGGTGCACGGTTATGCAAACATATTCTGATGCACAGGGTGGACAACATAGTGAGAGGTGTATGTGATACCTGTGTCTGCATAGTATGTGATGTGTATGTTGTGGTGGCTGTGTATGGCAGGTGACAGGTGCGTATGTGATGTGGTTTGTGCACTGACATCATGCAGCAGATATACCATGTAGTGCAGGTGCAGCATTCATTGTTGTGTGTACACAGTATGCATGTTGGTTACATGTGTAGCACCATATTGGTTCAGTTAACCCGTATGCCACTTATGGTGTACTGGCATGTGCCCACTGGGAGCACTGTTATCAGTTCCCCACGTGTAGTCATGGGGTACCCACAGGCACATCTGGCAATAGCAGCATAGCACAGGTACCCGCAACCAGCATGGACCCCTACATAGGTACATTGGCGCACATGTACATACCAGGCTATGTGCCCTACGGCATGTGTAAACCTAGCAAGACTGTGTGTGGCAGCTAACACCCCTTAGGATGAGGGTACCACATCCATCAGTCTCCTGTCCCCTGTCCAGCACTGACACCGAGATGATGCCTGGTGCATACTCATGATCACACATCCACACGTCATGATTACTCCTGCACAAAGGCAGTCAGGGCCTCTGCTTCACATGGGCTGGCAATCCTCTCCATGTTGTAGGGGGTCTCTGGGCGTTGACCCTGTTCCCCCAGCACGTCCTAGTCATCTTTGTGGTGAGGTGTGTGTAAGTTGCTTCTGTGGCCATGTTTGCCCGGAGCCTAGGAGTTGGAACTTGTCCATGTCACCCAGGTTGGACATGGCTGTGTATGTCAGGCACAGATCACCACAGAGCAGACGTAATGGGAAGGTATACAGCCGGAGTCCCCTTGGTCGGGCAGTGTGAGACACATGTCCCAGCACCTTTATCCCCGCCTCGTGGAATGTTTGTGGTCCTTCCGAGTGCTGCAGGTGTCAGGTTAGGTACAGCCCACATGTGCCATTGTACGCAATCATTGCTGTGGTGTGTGATGTGTACAGGGGTACAATGAACACCCGTGATGTGGATGTGATTCCTTCCAGACCAGGTGGCCACAGTGGAATGTCTTCCCACCCACATTGGCATTGTGTGTGTTGACAGAGGTTACTGACAGGTGTGGTACCCATTTCCATGAACATGTCCACCATGTTGAATGGATCACCACCTACATGTTACGTTGGGGCAAACATGTCCTTCACACTGGGTAGGTCTGCACCTTCTCTGGCATGTAGCAACAGGCCATGGCTCTTGCACCAGTTATCCATGTGTATGACGCCCTAGGTGGATGTCCGTGTCAGATGGGGTGTTGGGTATGGTGGCCGGTGTGCAGTCATCTGCATACCTTGTCTGCCACAATCCCCCTATGTTGGCATTCACATTGTAAGGTCGAATGCCGAATGGCAGGGGGCCCAGGACGGAGCCCTGTGGGCCTCCACTCGAGACCAGCTTGTAGTCTGACACGGCACCAGGAACACACACCCTGTGTGGTGTGACCTCCAACCATTCTGAGAACCATCGTGTGACTTATGTCCCCACATGTACGCTGGTGAGCCTTTCCATGAGACCCACGTGGAGTGCGTTCTGAACGCTCCCACCAGGGCATGGTAGTGTGTGCAAACCGACCTACCCCCATCAATGGCCTTGGTGACTGCTCCAGACAGGACGAGCAGGTTTGGGAGGCAGCATCTGCCCTTGACTAAGTTGTTGTGGGTATGTTCCGGTATTGGCTGTACACCACTGTTTGTATTCATGGGCACCTGTATGGCCCTCCCCGCAGCTTTGCAGACAAGGCTTGTCTAGCTGATAGGGCGGTAATGTCTGCAGTCCATAACAGCACTACCCTGGCATAGTGGGACCACAGATGCCATATGCCATCCAGCGGGGACCTAGCCCGTAGTAAGGCTAACATGAGACAGTGGCCTTATGTGTGGGTTGAGGGCCTCAATGAGGTTGGGTAGCACACAGCCAGGGACACCATCGGGGCCCATTGGTGCTGTGTTAACCATCTAACAGATATCAGATTACTCCAGGGCATATGAGATGTTTAGAGGCTAGACTCTGGTGGGATGGATATGTCCCCTCTTGGGGTGGGGGGTGGATGTATGCATGGGACATGTCCGCTGGTTTGTTGACAATGTCTGTGGGTGCAGTGACCGTTGTACCATTCTGTATCATTTCTGGCCATGTCTGTGCGCTCCCACCCATGTCCCTCCCACAGTTGAGGAAGGCCCTATGGTTGTGTCATGTGCCCTCTGCAGTACCACTACCACAAGCGGCCTTGGATGATTGTATGTGTGGCCGTATGTTGACACTGGTATGAATGGGTGATGGCTTCCCTGGTACTGATAATGCTCCGTCATGTATTAGCTCCAACTGCTGATGTACGGTTTGTCAGTGGCTGTGGTCCACCAGACCATGTGCCTACCTTTGGTGGACAAGGTCCTGATGTTATCATGATCACTTGGTGCAGACATCCGTGTGTGTGCTCAGAGAAGGCATTCATAAGGGAGTTGGCAGTGCGGCCTGTGTTCACCACTGGCATGGTGGACTTGTAGGGTACCACACCGGTCGTATGATGTCTGTGGTTTGCTGTGAACAGGTCCTCACTTAGGTCTCCCATGCCAGTGTTGGGTGCAGGACGTGGATTACCAGTTGATACACTATATGGTCTGACATCACCATTGAGGGATGTACATCCTGTGTGGAGCATTTCCTCCCCATGTGTGATGGGCAGAACTGGTATACGTCCCCCCCTAGTGGGTATGGTTCATGGCTGTTTCACAGCGGTCACGTGTATGAACACCCGGGACCTGTGGCGTAGGGTGTTGTGTCATGGGTAATGTTCCCAGTCTATGTATGGGTGCTTGACGTCACCCAATACGGTGCTGTTGTAAGAGCATGCACACTCAGCAGTGTCCTCAGGACGGCTGTGCAGGTATCCTGGATTTGGGAGGGTGGTCTGTAGCATGCAACAAACTGTAGGGCGGTCCTACCCATGGTTAATTGCACCTGGATATTCCCCGCTGCAACGGCCACGTCTGTGCCATGGCTGGGTTGCTGTTGTGTGGCTGGACACACACGACGGTCCACATTCTGCCACCCATGCTGTTGCTCCATGTGTATGCATGTCTGCTCTGTGCCGAGTCTAAGTGTCTGAGCATGCCCAGTAAGCAGCTGTGTAGATTGACACACAGGACAGTGCACACCATGCCCGACTGCAGTAATACCCCGGGTGCATGCCTGTATCCCCTTCGCAACGGCCACGTCTGTGCCATGGCTGGGTTGCTGTTGTGTGGCTGGACACACACGATGGTCCACATTCTGCCACCCATGCTGTTGCTCCATGTGTATGCATGTCTGCTCTGTGCCGAGTCTAAGTGTCTGAGCATGCCCAGTAAGCAGCTGTGTAGATTGACACACAGGACAGTGCACACCGCGCCTGACTGCAGTAATACCCTGGGTGCATGCCTGTATCCCCTTCGCAAGGCCACGTCTGTGCCATGGCTGGGTTGCTGTTGTGTGGCTGGACACACACGATGGTCCACATTCTGCCACCCATGCTGTTGCTCCATGTGTATGCATGTCTGCTCTGTGCCGAGTCTAAGTGTCTGAGCATGCCCAGTAAGCAGCTGTGTAGATTGACACAGGACAGTGCACACCGCCCGACTGCGTTGATACCCGTGAGCATGTCTGTCTCCCTTTGCAACCGCTAGGTGTGGGAGGCATGGCCAGTACACCGCCGGGGTACACGACAGTCGTCACCGATGTGTGCAACTGGGCGTGTAGCCATGGCCAATGGCATCCTGTATAGCCATGGTGACCATCCAGGTGACACATATGTGGCTGTCATGCCACATTGGCTGCCTACATCCTGCACGACGGATGCCCTCCCATAGGGTAAAGTGTCATGTGGTGCATCCCGTATTCCTGTCGTGATGTACTGATCACTAGTTATTTGGTATTCCCGACTGCAGCACTAACGTGTTACTGTATGGCCACCTTGGGATGGTAACAGGCTGCGTGACTGCGCACTCTGTCTTCATTCCCTATCGGACGCAATGCCTCTGCAGATGATACCACCCACCTAGGGGTATGCCTCCTGACAGTGCTGTGCTCAGTAATCCCGTTAGCGCGTTCTGTAAATGCTTCATGCTGTAGTGAGTTCATGTAGGTAGGCGTAGGTTCGACTCTCGGTCCTTGTGTGTGTGTGTGTGTGTGTGTTACCAGCTGCCTCTGCAGATGAACTAGCTTTTAGACGCTTCGCAACACATACCTCGGCTATTGCCAGCTATTGTCTTACAAGTGATGTCACCCACCTAGAAGTATGCCTCTGACAGCGCTGTGCTCAGTAAACTCGGTAGCGCGTTCTGTAAATGCTTCATACTGTAGTGAAATCATGTAGATAGGCGTAGGTTCGACTCCCGGCCCTTCCGTGTGTGTGTGTGTGTGTTTCCAGCTGCCTCTGCAGATGAACTAGCTTTTAGACGCTTCGCAACACATACCTCGGCTATTGCCAGCTATTGTCTTACAAGTGATGTCACCCGCCTAGAAGTATGCCTCTGACAGCGCTGTGCTCAGTAAACTCGGTAGCGTTCTGTAAATGCTTCATACTGTAGTGAAATCATGTAGATAGGCGTAGGTTCGACTCCCGGCCCTTCCGTGTGTGTGTGTTTCCAGCTGCCTCTGCAGATGAACTAGCTTTTAGACGCTTCGCAACACATACCTCGGCTATTGCCAGCTATTGTCTTACAAGTGATGTCACCCGCCTAGAAGTATGCCTCTGACAGCGCTGTGCTCAGTAAACCCGGTAGCGCGTTCTGTAAATGCTTCATACTGTAGTGAAATCATGTAGATAGGCATAGGTTCGACTCCCGGCCCTTCTGTGTGTGTGTGTGTTTCCAGCTGCCTCTGCAGATGAACTAGCTTTTAGACGCTTCGCAACACATACCTCGGCTATTGCCAGCTATTGTCTTACAAGTGATGTCACCCGCCTAGAAGTATGCCTCTGACAGCGCTGTGCTCAGTAAACTCGGTAGCGCGTTCTGTAAATGCTTCATACTGTAGTGAAATCATGTAGATAGGCATAGGTTCAACTCCCGGCCCTTCCGTGTGTGTGTGTGTGTGTGTGTGTGTGTGTGTTTCCAGCTGCCTCTGCAGATGAACTAGCTTTTAGACGCTTCGCAACACATACCTCGGCTATTGCCAGCTATTGTCTTACAAGTGATGTCACCCGCCTAGAAGTATGCCTCTGACAGCGCTGTGCTCAGTAAACTCGGTAGCGCGTTCTGTAAATGCTTCATACTGTAGTGAAATCATGTAGATAGGCATAGGTTCGACTCCCGGCCCTTCCGTGTGTGTGTGTGTGTTTCCAGCTGCCTCTGCAGATGAACATGCTTTTAGACGCTTCGCAACACATACCTTGGCTATTGCCAGCTATTCTCTTACGGGTGATGTCAGCTGCCTAGACGTATGCCTCTGACAGCGCTGTGCTCAGTAAACTCGGTAGCGCATTCTGTAAATGCTTCATGCTGTAGTGAGTTCATGTAGATAGGCGTAGGTTCGACTCCTGGCCCTTCCCTGTGTGTGTGTGTGTGTGTGTGTGTGTTTCCAGCTGCCTCTGCAGATGATCAGGCTTTTAGACGCTTCGCAACACAAACCTTGACTATCAGCGGCCATTCCTTTACGGATGTTGTCACCCACCTGTACATGTGCCTCTGATGGTGGTGTGCTCGGTGGCCCACGTAGCGCATTCCATACCTGTGTCGTACGTTTGTGCGTTTGGGTATGTGGGGGTGTGGTCAATCACCATGCCTGCCACATGTGTGTGTGTCCATGCTCCCAGATGCATGGGTTCATACGGTATTGCCTTGTGTTTTAAGCCGAACACTCATATCCTGCCGCCATCCCTGTGTTTGTGGATGGTGGTACGCAGCTCGTGTACTGCATGTGTGCCTGTTGTGGTTGGCGACCGCCGTAGCGTGTTCTCCACGTGCACCATGCTATGGTGTGGTGGGGTGATGCTGTGTACATTACACTCCCGGGCCTGCCACATGTGTCCGTCTGTATCTCTGACATTGTATATCTATGTACATATGTTGTGCCGCATGCTGCTCTAGCATGGACGGCTGTCTTTCCCATGTATCGCATATTTGCACGGCTGACACATATAACTGTGGTGCGTTGCATATCCACTCATTGTCCATGCACTGTCCGTATTCCAGAACACCGTAAGGACATCTGCTGGATATCGTGGCAGACAGCTATCCTTGCTGACCTGACAGTGTACCTGTACACGCCATACACCTTGTGTGTACTTGCCTAGTTATGGTGTGTGTATGTCTACCTGTGCTGTATGCATGGCTGTGTGTGTGTCCCGCTACAGCCATCTGTGCAGGTGTCGCCACTATGGGTAATCCTTGTGGACCGCTGTTTCATGTACACGTCTGCACATACCTGCAGACTGTACTACCCTCCCACGGCAGGACTTAGATCGACTGCTGCCCTAGGCTGTAGGGCCCCATGGTGCCCACCACCACAGCACATGGTGCCCCCATCTTGGTATATCCACATGACACACCTACTAGACAGGTGGCCCCACTAGTGCGGCACCCTGGGCAGCCGCAGGATTGCCGTATGCCTACGGCCGGATATGGGCACATCACAAGGCATACGTCTACATTCGGTGTTGTACGACGTCCAGGTTATGATACCAGAGGGGGGACCTCATCAGCTATGCTATAGAATGCGGATCTACTTGGATTAGTAGGTGGAGGGTTGGCCACACACCAGGGCTGACCGATGGAACACTGATGAGTCCTCTTTTGAGAGGCAGGTGGAGCAAGCCCCCCTAACGGGAATGTAGTTCAGGTACAGATGTAGGGTTAGCACACATTTGTCCACTCTTTCAGTTCTGTACCGCTGTATTACAGTGATATGCTATGCATATCTTCAATATACAGTGTTAAATCTTCGATTGATGAGTATTCGGCATAGTACAATATCATATGATACATGTGTTAATAGGATGCCTTCCGAGATGTTAACATATGTGTGTGTGGTTAACATTGCGTCTGTGCTTTCTATGCTGTGGTTACCTGTTCATTGTTTGCACAGAAAGTAACACATGGAAGTGTAAGGGGGGATATATAAAGCCTGGACACCTCTATGTTATGTGTAAGTCTCACGGAGCCTACGGGTGATAGCGCTTACATGTCTATGGAGTAACCTTTGGATACCACATGTGACCTATCGTGGACGAAATGTCTACGTTGACTGTTTCATCTACCTATGTGTGTCTTGGTTTGTGTGCCATAAGGTGCCAGCGGGTCTTTGATGTTGATTAGGTGTATTCCATGGTCAATTGACATTAATCCTATTAATTCACTGAAGGATGTTCTTCATTGGTGGGAACGCCATAGTTTAACCATCGTATGGCTTTCCTAGCTGACGTTGATATTGTGCCATTGGTATGCGTTCCACAGGTCACCCATTTGTTCCGCGGTATGGGAGCGTGTGATCCCCCTTTCGGTGCTGGCAGATTGAGTGCTGTGTACGCCGGTATTGCCCAGGTCTGGCTTTGTAAGGGGTGTGTCTACTGTTGTCCCTATCTGTATTTCCTGAGTTATGCCTCACTGCAGCTGTGTGGTTACACCAGGTTTGCAGTTATGGGTGCCATCTTGGTCCTACGCTTGTCCATCCCTAGCGATTGTCTACTGGACACAGGTATGGAGCAGTACACATTTCACACCTGCATTCAGCATTAGCCGGTGGATGCTTTGCACTATCAGTGGGGAGTAAGGCACGTTACTCCCACATCCCTCACGGTGCGGGACAACGTATTATCTGCCAAACAACACCGAGCCTCGTTTCTGCATACCCACGATCCCATGGCTGCAACCCTCGACAGTACCCGTTGCACATCCTCCATGTGTGCGGGAATGGGATGTGGACGCACTTCTATGTACTGGTCAATCTGGGGATTCCTGTGCATATCACCTGCATTTCATGGGCAGTTGTCATCAACCTTGAACACGCTGGTGGTGCATATATGTAGCTGTGCCATAGTCACGGCTGTCACTTCATCTGGGTCTCCTGCTTGTAGCAGGTTGACATTGCGTACGGATAAATCTGTGGGTCCTACAATGGACACCACTGTGCATATGTAAAGTGTAGAACATATTGGACTGTGTCCATCTGGCCAGTGTGTTTGACTGCCGCTGTATGTCCAGCAATCATGGATGTCCGAGTACCCATATTATGTAGTGCTACGTAAACCGGGTTTCCCGCCACAGAACCCAAATGGTGTAATTCCAATGATGCAGGCTAACAATTGCTTTAAGTAATCCGCAGATATCCCATTGGGACATTCCCGCCTCTGTATTGTCACATTAACACGAAGAAACCATGTAGATCCTATTGATTCATTGAAGGATGTTCTTTATATGTGTACGCCATAGCTTAAACATCCTATAACCTTACTAGTTTACGTTGTTGGTGTGCCATTAGTATGTGTTCCGCAGGTCACCCATTTGTTCCGCGGTATGGAAGCAAGTGATCACCATTCTGTCGCTGGCAGATTGAGTGCTGTGTACGCCGGTATTCGCACGGTGGTCTGACTTTGTATGTGGAGTCTCTACTGTAGTCCCTATCTGTATTCCCTGTGTTATGCCTTACTACAGCTGTGTGATTCCACCAGGTTTGCTGTTAAGGGTGCCATCTTGGCGTCGTTTGTCCATCCTTGGGAAATGCCTACTGGACACTGGTGTAGGGCTGTACCCATTTCACAGCTGCATGTAGCATTCTCCGGTGGATGATTGTCATTATTGGTGGGGGGTAAAGCATGTTCTGTACCCACATCCCTCCCATGGGGCGGGACAATGGATCATCTGCCAATCATCTCCGACACCCATTTCTGCATACCCACGATCCCATGGCTGCAACCCTCGACAGTACCCATTGCAAATCCTCCATGTGTGCGGGAATGGGATGTGGACGCACATCTATGGACTCGACAATCTGGGGATTTCTGTGCATATGTCCCGCATTTCATGGACAGTTGTCATCAACCTTGAACACGCTGGTGGTGCATATATGTAGCTGTGCCGTAGTCACGGCTGTCGTTACATCTTGGTCTCTCGATCGCAGCCGGTTGGCATTGCAAACGGATACATTTTTGGGTCCTACAATGGACACAAATGTGCATATGTAAAATGTAGAACATGTTGGACTGTGTCCATCTGGCCAGTGGTTGTGACCGCTGCTGTATGTTCCCCAATCGCGGATGTGTGTTTGACTACACATATTATGTTGTGCTACAAAACCCATGTTCTACTACGATTAACCAAAATGGTATTGATGTAATGCTGCAGGTTGGCAACTGCTTTAAGTAATCCTCAGAAGGCCCAGTAGGACATATACGCCACTGTATTGTCAATATAACACAGCCAGAACATGTATACCCTATTTATTCATTGAAGGATGTTCTTTATTGGTGGGAACGCCATAGTTTGACCATCCTATGACCTTCCTAGTTGACGTTGTTATTGTGCCATTGGTATGTGTTCCACAGGTCACCCATTTGTTCCACTGTATGGAAGCGTGTGATCCCCATTATGTGCTGGCAGATTGAGTGCTGTGTACGCCGGTATCTGCCCAGCGGTCTGGCTTTGTATGGGGAGTGTCTACTGTAGTCCCTATCTGTATTTCCTGTGTTATGCCTTACCGCAGCTGTGTAATTCCACCAGGTTTGCTGCTATGGGTGCCATCTTGGCCGTACGCTTGTCCATCCATGGGAAATGCCTACTGGACACTGGTATAGGGCTGTACACATTTCACAGCTGCATTCTGCATTCTCCGGTGGATGATTGTCATTATTAGTGGGGAGTAACGGCATGCTGTACCCACATCCCTCCCACGGGGCGGGACAATGGATCATCTGCCAATCATCTCCAACACCCATTTCTGCATACCCACGATCCCATGTCTGCAACCCTCGACAGTACCCATTGCACATCCTTCATGTGTGCGGGAATGGGATGTGAACGCATCTATGGACTCGACAATCTGGGGAGTCCTATTCATATGTCCTGCATTTCATGGACAGTTGTCATCACCCTTGAACACGCTGGTGGTGCATATATCTACCTGTGCCGTAGTCACGGCTGTCACCTCTTCTGGGTCTCACCATCGCTGCCTGTTGGCAACATTGCAAGGATAAATTTTTGGGTCCTACAATGGACACAAATGTGCATATGTAAAGTGTAGAACATGTTGGACTGTGTCCATTCGCCAGTGGTTTGACTGCTGCTGTATGTTCCCCAGTCACGGATGTCTGTTTGCCTACCCATATTATGTAGTGCTACGGAACCCATGTCCTTCCACAATTAACCCATATGGTGTTACTGTAGTACTGCAGGTTGGCAACTGCTTTAAGTAATCCTCAGAGGTACCATTGTGAACTATCCGCCACTGTATTGTCATTATAACACAGCCGGTACATGTAGAACCTATTTATTCATGAAAGGATGTTATTTATGGGTGGGAACGCCATAGTTTAACCATACTATGACCTTCCTAGTTGACGTTGTTGGTGTGCCATTAATATGTGTTCCACAGGTCGCCCGTATGTTCCGCGGAGTGGAAGCGGGTGATCCCCATATACTTGCTAGCAGCTTGGTTGCTGTGTATGCTGGGATTCGCATGGCAGGATAGATTTCTATGCAGGATAGATTTCTATGGGGTGTGTCTACTGTTGTTTCCATCTGTATTTCCTGTGTTATGCCTTACTACAGCTGTGTGATTCCACCAGGTTTGCTATTATGGGTGCCATCTTGTCTGTACGTTTGTCCATCCTTGGGAAATGCCTACTGGACACTGGTGTAGGGCTGTACCCATTTCACAGCTGCATGTAGCATTCTCCGGTGGATGATTGTCATTATTGGTGGGGGGTAAGGCATGTTCTGTACCCACATCCCTCCCACGGGCGGACAATGGATCATCTGCCAATCATCTCCAACACCCATTTCTGCATACCCACGATCCCATGGCTGCAACCTCGACAGTAACCATTGCAAATCCTCCATGTGTGCGGGAATGGGATGTGGACGCACATCTGTGGACTCGACAATCTGTGGATTTCTGTGCATATGTCCCGCATTTCATGGACAGTTGTCATCAACCTTGAACACGCTGGTGGTGCATATATGTAGCTGTGCCGTAGTCACGGCTGTAGTTCATCTTGGTCTTCCGCTCGCACCCGGTTGGCGTTGCAAAAGGATAAATATTTGGGTCCTACAATGGACACAAATGTGCATATGTAAAATTTAGAACATGTTGGACTGTGTCCATCTGGCCAGTGGTTGTGACCGCTTCTGTATGTTCCCCAATCGCGGATGTGTGTTTGAATACACATATTATGTTGTGCTACAAAACCCATGTTCTACTACGATTAACCCAAATGGTATTGATGTAATGCTGCAGGTTGGCAACTGCTTTAAGTAATCCTCAGAAGGCCCAGTAGGACATATACGCCACTGTATTGTCAATATAACACAGCCAGAACATGTATACCCTATTTATTCATTGAAGGATGTTCGTTATATGCGGGAACGCTAGTGTTGAAACATCGTATGACCTTCCTAGTTGAAGTTGTTAGTGTGCCATTAGTATGTGTTCCACAGGTCGCCCATTTGTTCCGCAGTATGGAAGCGAGTGATCCTCATGTTGTTGCTGGCAGATCGAGTGCTGTGTACGCCGGTATTCGCACGGCGGTCTGACTTTGTCTGGGGAGTGTCTACTGTAGTCCCTATCTGTATTTCCTGTGTTATGCCTTACTGCAGCTGTGTAATTCCAGCAGGTTTCCAGTTATAGGTGCCATCTTGGTCGTACACTTGTCCATCCATGGGAATTGCCTACTGGACACTGATATAGGGCTGTACACATTTCACACCTGCTTTTAGCATTATCCAGTGGATGCTTTGCATCATTAGTGGGGAGTAAGGCACGTGCTATACCCACAGCCCTCCCACGGGGCGGGACAACGGATTATCTGCCAAACAACACCGAGCCCCATTTTTGCATACCCAGGATCCCATGGCTGCAACCCTCCACGGTACCCATTACACATCCGTCATGTGTGCGGGACTGGGATGTGGACGCACTTCTATGGACACGACAATCTGGGGATTTCTGTTCATATGTCCTGCATTTCATGGACAGTTATCATCAACCTTAAACACGCTGGTGGTGCATATGTCTAGCTGTGCCGTAGTCACGGCTGTCACTCTGTCTGAGTCGATCACAGCTGGTCGATATTGCAAACGGAACAATTTTTGGAGTCCTACAATGGACACCGATGTGCATATGTAAAGTGTAGAACGTGTTGGACTGTCACCATCTGGCCAGTGGTTTTGACTGCCGCTGTATGTTCCCCAATCGCGGATGTCTGCTTGACTACCCATATTATGTATTACTTGGCCTATCTATATCCACGTGCCAGTAAGCGGAAATACAGCAAACCTTGAGTCCTGCTCATCTTCATAAAAGACATTATTGAACATATATCAGCCAAAACAGACAATGACAAAAACGATACACTCCACAGTCAAAAGATACTGAGCTCTTTCACCCACTAACATGGGGCATCGTCGGAGTACGAAATACATTACATAGTCGTCCCTTATACACTTCCTTCAGAGTCAGTTTAAAGTCAATTAATCAATAAACCTGCTCATAGTTAAGTGGACAGTGCTCCAAGTCTTGATGATAACGTGACATATACAAATCAGTGTTGCATACATTACTTAATGGAAACAATAATACGACAACAATGTGTTAATATAAATACAATATTGGTCAATACAATCAGTATATTGAAACATAGTTGATAATTGTTGTGAGTAAACCTTAGAATGTAGTGTGTTGATCATGATATTGTATATCAATGTGTATAATTGTAGCATTACGATTCCAAAGCATGGAATCAATAAGTACAATTTAAGCATATATTTTATAATTATGAATGTAAATGAGTCACAAAGTTACATATGAATATGACTGTATTATAACTATATCAATATGAAATGGAATAAACTGTAGTTGTTTACATCTTGTTTTCAACTGACAAATCTATGTCCATGCGTCATATATACGGGCCGGACTGCTGTGTGTAGATATATACATGTGAACCCCTCGTTTCATACCTTTCTTTGTTACTGTCTGTGGATTACCTGTGTACACACATCAATTACCATGCCATACCTTTCCACTGTACAGGTTCTGGCAGGGTGTACGGCTGGTTGGCCCTTACTCTTGCTGTGTGTTACATTGACCAGTGTCTATCTGGCAATTCGCTGGCGTGTCATGTGTGACCTTCTTGCTACTTTAGGGACCTGATCCCATAATTGTGACGATGCTTCCACTGGCCATATATCTGTCTGTCGTCTGGGATCTGTGTGGAACCAGTCCTTTCAGGACACTTGCTATTGTTGTTCTTCTTTGGTTACATATATGAGTACTTTGGTATGTTGTGCTATTATTGTGTGTGGAGAATTTCTCCACGGGCCTCTGCTGACACTGGACATATATCCAGCTAGCCTAGCCGCGTCAACAAGTGTGAGCCAACTGAACGCAATTCGTACGGGGCACCTTCTGACAAGTGGGTCGGGTTACTGATGCATAACCGTCATCAATCCATACTACTAACACATACGTTATTCTATCCACAGTCTATGTTTGTCTCATCACATACCGTGTGTTTCTCACTATTTCTAACGGTACTTTACATGGCATTGCCCGATTCCATACTTTCAGAGGCTAACATTTTTGAGACATGTCTGGTTGACGTGGAGGACACATCCTTAACCTTCCCTGCTTCGAGTGGATCACACACACGCACACTCGCATTTCCTAATTGTGGGTTATGCGCAGGCGCACATGCATATCCGTATTCTGTTTATATATGTTTACTGGGTCTGTGTGGTTACGTGGTGTGTGTTAGTTGTGACTATTCCGGTAACATATCTCTGATCCGGTTGACGGACGTGTGCAGAACGCACTTACACCTTTATACATGTAACAGTCTTTGCAGCATGGACGCATTACGTACACGTTCACATGTATATGTTCTATAGTCGTAATTCAAACGTGACTGCATTCACGTTTGCCGGTTACTGTGACCACTACACGTTAGCTGTTCGGTGTCATTAATATGCATACCCATGGTACTTAGCTACATTTACATATCCCCCCACCCCCACCCCCCCGCACTCACGCACGTCACAGGCATCCATTCTCCTGCTGGGAAAGGTGCGGTACTGCATGTTAAACATTCCTTATTCCCTCGCTCATGGCCCAGGATGCATATGTCGTGACCGCAGGGATGTTCAGATCACAGGTGCTTATATCCCCTACGCATACAGGCCTTCGATTGTCAGGGTGTTCCTGTGGTGCTTTGGGTTTGGTCTTGTCCGCCCAGTGTACGGAACTGCCCTGACCGTGTACGAATGTTAGATGAGTCACATGGGCACGGTTTGTCCGTGTCTATGATACCATGTCCCCCCATTATTCATAACCGTGTGCTGATTGGCCGGTGTACCCGTTGTAGATCTTGTTATACTAATTGCACACGGTCTGGTCGAACGGACCTATTTCCATTACTAACCCTCGGTATGTATAACCTGTGTCGCTATATTACATGGGTTTAACATTGCGTGATGGCTTTCACTGAGCCACAGACATGTCCGTTGCTTAGTTTGGGCCGGTCCCGCTCTGCTACACACATTTAACATGGCGGAACAGGTTGAACAGCTCAGCCACGGGGACATCGGGCTCTCCGTCGCTGTTTAGTATTGAATCGCTATGTTGACTTTGTTTCACAAAGCGAGACAGTGTCGACATTGGTAACGGACATCTCGCGAAAGTGCGTCCGCACCGCGGGTGCCGTATGTCTGCGTTTGGGCGGCGGACAGGCATTATGCTGTGCCATTATGTCTGGGAATATATGGTTTCTTTCCATAGATGATATGGCATACTAGCAATGACCTGCGTCTGGGTGTGGGTACTGCTGTATTTACCCACGGCAAGAGTGGCCTTAGGTTAAGTGGTGCCCTAGGCAGAAGGACTCCATGGTGCCACCGCCACATCACCCGCTACCCCCCTCCTGGTCTACCTACACCAAATAAAGTCTGGAAAGGTGCCCCGAGTAGAGCAACGCCTAGACGGCTGCCTAGTTGGCCTATGCCTAAGGCCGGCTATGTGTGTGGTCCCTCGGGCATCGGACTCGGGAACGCGCCACGTCTGCCGTGGGTATGTCCAGCATTACCCACATCCGGCCGTGGTTTATTGCTATGATGTTCCATGTGTACAGTGGTGCCGGTTACCATACATATGCCTTTCTCAAAAGCCGATTTCACACTTCTGAACACTACTGTGGTCTCCTTTAAGGCCCCTGAGCCAGTGGTGAACATTACTCAAACCGCTGAATCACGTACATATGCCTTCCACCAGCACCTACAGGACTGCATGGATCAGGCAATCCCATACAAAACTGAGACTCTTTGTACCAAAGACAAGCATCCAGTCTGGTGGACCCCAGCCATGAACAAGCTCTACAACGACAGGAGGTAGCTACTACAAGTTAAAGCGGAATACTTGTAAGGTAAGACACCCTTGCTCATTATATGTGAAGAACTACAAGCTGTCATGAAATCATCCAGGGGAAATTCAACAGAGAAATTAACAAGGACTCAACAGACAATCATAAGGCCTTCTTTAGCTATGTTGGACACCTGGGAGGACACTCCCAGATATGCTCAGACTGGGTTCAGAATGATGTGAAGATGACTGAACCTACACACATTGCCAACATACTGGCTGACAGGTTCGGTGCTAACTTCTCCCCCCCACATGGAGAGATATCTATACCAGAGGATTGTAGATCCTGGAACATCTGTAACGCACAGGTGGGAAATGCTCTCTCCAAGGCAGTAAACACAGCATCCATGGGACCAGATGGTGTCCCAGCTGTGTACTCCATGAACTCTATGGGGAATTAAACCCACAGTTAGGACAGCTGTTTAATCTTAGCCTCACCTCAGGATACGTACCCAAGTAGTAGCACAAGGCGACTGTAGTCACACTTCACAAGGATGGTGCCTCCACTGACCCTGGTAATTACCATCCCATTAGCTTGACAAGCCTTATCTGCAAAGCCATGGAGAAGGATCATAATGGAACTCATAGATAAAGACATAGGGGACTTGCATACTTTGGATCCAACCCAGTTTGGCTTGGTCAACGGCAGATCATGCCTTTTACACGTGTTTGACTTTTTAGGATCAGTCACCAAGGCCATTGATGAGGGTAAAGCAGTCCATACAGCCTACCTCAACCTGGCAAAGGCCTTCGACACAATACCCCCCTCGGGTATCATTGATAAACCCGTCAGCTTGAATGTAAATCCATACATCGCCATATGGGTTGCGAACTGGCTAAGTCACAGAACCCACACGGTCATAGTTGCTGGCGCCATGTCATACTCACAGCCGGTCACAGGTGGTGTCCCACGGGGCTCAGTCCTGGGTCCACTATTTTTCAGCATCTACATTTCCAAAGTACAAGCAAACACAGGGGGGTTATGGCTGACAATGTTTGCAGATGACTGCAAACTGGGTGCCATAGTCGGACACACATCTGACACAGATATCCTTCAGGAGGGCCTCACAGATGTGGATAAGTGGTGCCAGAGACATGGCCTACAGCTAAATGCCAGGAAATGCATAGTCATACCCTTCGGGAAGAACAAGGTTACCCCTAGCTACCATATAGGTGGCAATCCACTGAGCACAGAGGGAGTTACCAGGGATCTGGGGACCCGGGTTGTTGTTAACCGTTCATTCGACACACACGTTGCTAACGTAGTTAGGTAGACCTTCAACATTGCCCACATCATCATGAAGGGATTCACATCTAGATCAGGGGAGGTCATTGTCCACTTGTACTCATCACTCATTAGACCTATGATTGGGTACAATGCCCCGTTCAGAATGTATCTGACCCGACACCTGCAGCAGCTGGAAAGGCCCCAACAGTTCATCGACAAACAGATGCAGGGTCTCAGGAATATGTGTTATGCTGACCGACTGAAAGGATTCCAGCTCTATTCAGTCGCATACCACTTGCCCAGAGGTGACCTGTGCCTGGCATACAAGGCCATGTCGAACCCAGATATGATGACTATGCTTCACCTAAAGAATCTAGATCCCTCAGAACCACAAGGGCAGGTGACGTACACCTTGACACTGTCATTAATAGAACGTGCTGGTGGGACAGATTCATCACCCAGACACTCACTATGCTGTGGAACAACATCCCAGTACATGTGAGGCCGAGCACCTCGCTGGCCTTGTGTTAGTATTTTGACAAGGATGTCTGAATTGATTTATTTAACTAACCTTCTAAATGAATATTTACTTTACCACATTGTGAATCTTTACATTTCATTGATCTATTGTACATTAGTCATAATCATAAGGTTTATCTCTATATATTATGGTTCATTTATATTACTAGGTGTCTGTAGTTCTTTTAATATATTGGCACAATCCGTAGAACATATATATGTAGCTTAAACAGTCAGACATTTGGAAAACATTATGTTGGTTCTTCTTTCATATATATACATATATTTTTATTTCTCTATGAAGAATGTACCTTTTGAAGCAATGTCTGATTTACTCACTGTGTGGAATCTGTAACCCAAGTAAAGTTTGTTTGCTTGTTTGCCTTTAAGGCATTTAATTAATACTTAGCACATCTAATTTACTGACCAATTAAGGGTTTTAAATGTAGTAGGTTGGACTGCATTGTATGTATTCTGAATAAGTCTGCTTATGAAGCAGACAGAAAGAGCTTCAATAAACTATGGTGACTGCATTTAATTCCTGGTGGGCTCTGAGTGGTCACTGACGGTGTCTACAGTACCTCATTTTTGCTTTGGACTTTCTCAGCTGGTTGTCTGTGTTTTTTGTATGGGGAATGTCAAGTGTAGTCCCTATGTGTATTACCTGTGTAATGCCTTACTGCGGCAGTGTAATTCCACCGGGTTTGCAGTTATGGGTGCCATCTTGGTCATACGCTTGTCCATCCATGTGAATTGCCTACTGGACACTGGTATAGGGCTGTACACATTTCACACCTGCATTTAGCATTCTACGGTGGATGCTTTGCATTAGTAGTGGGGAGTAAGGCAGGTACTATGCCCACATCCCTCCCACGGGGCAGGACAACGGATTATCTGCCAGACAACACAAAGCCCCATTTCTGCATACCCAAGATCCCATGGCTGCAACCCTCGACAGTACCCATTACACATCCTTCATGCGTGCGGGACTGGGATGTGGATTGGGATGTATGGACACGTCGATCTGGGTATTTCTGTTCATATGTCCTGCGTTTCATGGACACTTGTCATCAACCTTAAACACGCTGGTGGTGCATATGTCTAACTGTGCCGTAGCCACGGCTATAGCATCGTCTGTTGTTCGGAAACGTCTGGAGTGAGTTATGTGAGGAGGTATTTTAGGGTCCTTCAATGGACACCAATGTGCATATGTAAAGTTAGATGTTGCTGGACTGTGTCCAACTGGCCAGTGCTTTTGACTGCTGCTGTATGTTCCCCAATCGCGGATGTCTGTTTGACTACCCATTCTTCGTGGTGCTACGTAACCAGGTGATTTACAGCTGTGAACAGATGGTGTACATCCAAAGATGCAGGTTAGCAACTGCTTCAAATAAAACTCAGACGTCCCAATAGGACATATCCGTCACTGTATTTTCAACATAACACCACCGGAACATGTAGATCCCCTATGTCTTCATTGAAGCATGTTTTCTTCATAGGTGGGAACGCCATAGTTTACATATCCCAGTTGACGTTGTTGGTGTGCCATTAGTTTGTGTTCCACAGGTCGCCCATCTGTTCCACAGTATGGTAGCGAGTGCTCCCCCATTTTGTTGCTGGCAGATTGAGTGCTGTGTACGCCGGTGTTTGCATGGTGGTCCAACTTTGTATGGGGAATGTCAACCGTAGTCCCTATGTATATTTGCTGTGTTATGCCTTACCGCGGCTGTGTAGTTCCACCGGGTTTACAGTTGTGGGTGCCATCTTGGTCATACGCTTGTCCATCCATGAGAATTGCCTACTGGACACTGGTATAGGGCTGTACACATTTCACACCTGCATTTACCATTCTCCAGTGGATGCTTTGCATTATTAGTGGGGAGTAAGGCAGGTGCTACGCCCACATCCCTACCACGGGGCGGGACAAAGGATTACCTGCCAAACGACACCGGGCCCTGTTTCTACATACCCAGGATCCCTTGAGTGCAACAGTCGACAATACCCATCACACATCCTTCATGTGTGCGGGACTATGATGTGGACGCACTTCTATGGACTCAGTACCCTGGGTATTTCTGTGCATATGTGCTGCATTTCATGGACAGCTATCATCAACATTGAACACGCTTGCGGTGCATATGTGTAGCTGTGACGTGGTGACGACAATGAGTTCACGTAGGTGATGCCGGAAGCTAGCAGGCATTCAATGAATGAAATTTTTGGGTCCTTCAATGGACACCAATGTGCATATGTCAAGTTAGATGTTGCTGGACTGTGTCCACCTGGCCAGTGCTTTTCACTGCTGCTGTATGTTCCCCAATCGCGGATGTCTGTTTGACTACCCATTCTACATGGTGCTACGTAACCAGGTGATTTAGTACTGTGAACAAATGTCATACATCCAAAGATGCTGGTTAGCAACTGCTTCATATAAACCTCAGACATCCCAATAGGACATATCCGTCACTGTATTTTCAACATAACACCACCAGAACATGTTGATCACCTATGTATTCATTTAACCATGTTGTCTTCATAGGTGGGAACGCCATAGTTTACATATCCTACTTGACGTTGTGGGTGTGCCATTAGTATGTGTTCCACAGGTCGCACATCTGTTCCGCTGTATGGTAGCGGGTGCTCCTCATTCTGTTGCTGGCAGATTGAGTGCTGTGTACGCCGGTGTTGGCACGGCGGTCCAACTTTGTATGTGGAATGTCAACTGTAGTCCCTATGTGTATTTCCTGTGTTATGCCTTACCGCTGCTGTGTAATTTCCCCAGGTTTGCAGTTGTGGGTGCCATCTTGGCCGTACGGTTGTCCATCCATGAGAATTGCCTACTGGACACTAGTATAGGGCTGTACACATTTCACACCTGCATTTAGCATTCTCCGGTGGATGGTTTGCATTATTAGCGGAGAGTAAGGCAGGTGCTACGCACACATCCCTCCCACGGGGCGGGACAAAGGATTGCCTGCGAAACAACACCGAGCCCAGATTCTACATACCCAGACTCCCTTGACTGCAACAGTCGACAGTACCCATTACACATCCTTCATGTGTGCGGGACTGTGATGTGGACGCAGTTCTATGGACCCGGTACCCTGGGTATTTCTGTGCATATGTGCTGCATTTCATGGACAGCTATCATCAACATTAAACACGCTTGCGGTGCATATGTGTACCTGTGACGTGGTGACGACAATGAGTTCACGTAGGTGATGAAAGAAGCGGGCACGCTGTCCTTTAATAAATTTTTGGGTCCTACAATGGACACCACTGTGCATATGTAAAGTGTAGAGCTTGTCGGACTGTGTCCCTGTGGGCAGTGGGTTTCACTGATGCTGTGTGTTCAACAATCGCGGATGTCTGCTTGACTACCCATACTGTGTAGTGCTACAGGAACCATGTTTTCCGACACCAGAACCCAATGGTGTACATCCAATGTTGCAGGTTAACAACCACTTTAATTAATCCCCAGAGGTCACAGTTGGGAGGTATCGCCACTTTATTGTCGGAACAACACCTCCAGACTAGGTACATCACGGGAACTTTAGACCGGTCTTACCGGCCATTTGCAATTGTAATTAGCAGACACGTGTCAATACATGTATGATAATACATATTGTCATGCCGAAGTTAATCTATGTTATTTGGACAATGGCTTCTGCTATTGGCATCCGTTGCTGTGAGTGTTGCCAGTTACCATACACATTGCTTGCTCAGAGGCAGACTTCACAATTCTGCACACTACTGTGGTCTCCTTTAAGGACCCTGAGCCAGTGGTCGACAGTACTGCAGCCACTGCATCAATCACATATGCCATCTACCAGTACCTACAGGACTGCATGAACCAGGCATTCCCTTACCCATCTGTGGTTCATTGTACCAATGCCAAGCATCCAGTGTGGTGTACCCCAGCCATACACAGGCTGTACAACAAGAGGAGGTGGCTACTACAAGGTGGAGCAGACACCTTGTGAGGTATGACACCCTTGGTCATCATATGTGTAGAGTTACACACTGTCATGCCATGGTCCAGGGCACATTCCACAGATATACCTACATGGACCTGGCTGACAATCATACCACCTTCATTTGCTATGCTCGACACCTGGGAGGTCACTCCCACATATGCTCTGACTGGGTTCACAAAGAGGTGGAGTTTACTCAACATACACACATTGCCAAAATACGGGCTGACAAGTTCAGTGAGGACATCTCCACACCCTCCCCCACACATGAGGAGATGTCTGTACCAGCGGTTTGTGGTCACCAGATGTTCTGTGACACACGGGTGGGACATGCTCTCTCCAGGGTAGTGGACATAGCATCCATGAGACCAGCTGGTGACCCGACTGTGTACTCCACTATCTCATTGAGGAATTAGACCCACAGTTAGGACAGCTATTTCTTTGTAGCCTCACCTCAGGTAACGTACCCAGGTTGTGTCGCATGGCAACTGTAGTCCCACGTCACAGGGCCAATGCCTCCACTGACCCTGGTTATTACTGTCCCATTACCATGAGGAGACCTATCTGCAAAGACATGGGGAGGGATCATACTGCGGCTCGTACATGAACGCATAGGGGACATGCATACTTTGCATCCAACACGGTTTGTCTTGTTCAGGGGCGGTTCATGCCTTTAAAGCATGGTTGACATTTTCGGGACAGTCACCGAGGCCATTGATGGGGGTCTTGCAGTCCATACAGCCTACCTCGACCTGGCAAAGGCCTTCATCACATTACCCCCCTCAGGTATCGTTGATAAACCCATTGGCTGGGATGTGAACACGTACATCACAGAATGTGTTGTAAACTGTCTATGTGACACAACCCACGCGGTCATAGTTGCTGGCAGCATGTCAGACCTACTGCCTGTCGCAAGCGGTGTCCCATGGGGCCCTTCCCTGGGTCCACTCCTCTCATACATCTACATTTCCACAGTACAGGCACACACAGGGGTGTTATGGGCAACATTGTTTGTAGATGACTGCAAAACAGGTGCCATAGTGGGACGGTCATCTGACACAGATATCCTTCAAAGGGGCCTCCCAGATATGCATATCTGCTGTCAGGGACATGTCCCACAGCTAAATGCTAAGTAATGCAACATCATACCTGTCGAGGAGTACTAGGTAACCCCTGTCCAGCATATAGGTGGCTGTCCACTGAGCACAGGGGTGATTACCAGGGATCAGGGGACAGAGTTTGTCGGTCACCATTCGTTCAACACACACGTTGCTATCGTGGTTCCGTGGGACTTCTACATTGCCCACCTGTTTGTGCAGGGATTCACATCTACATCAGGGTAGGTCATTGTCTCCTTGTACCCATTACGTGTTACACCTATGATTTACTACATTGCCCCATTCGAAGTGTATCTGTCCATACACCTACAGCAGCTGGGAAGGCCTCATAGGTTAATTGTCATACAGATGCAGGATGACATCATTTTGTGTAATGCTGCCCCACTTGTAGGACCCCTGCCCCATTCAGTCACATACCTGTTGTTTAGTGTTGACCTGTGCCTGACATACGAGGCCATGTCAACCCATATGTCATGTGTATGCTTCACCTACTGTATCTGCATCCCTCAGAACCACAAGGGCAGGTGACATGAACCTTGTCACGGTCATTAATGGGATGTGTTTGAGTGACACATATGTCACCCAGACACTCACAATGCTGTGGATCTACATCACAGTACATGTGAGACAGAGATCCTTCCTAGCCTTGTTCGTGGGTATGTTGTCCATTGGATGGGGAATTGCAGGTATAGGCCAGGGATTACATCATTATCACTGCTTGACAGAGGTACAGCAATATCATAAGTATCTTATCTCAAGCACAGGAGGTTGGCAAAGTCATCCTAACTATGGTGTAGGGTTATGGCTGAACCTGGGACGATGGCCTACCCTGTACCTATGGACGTATGAACCTATATTCATAGTTTGTCACATTTACACTTGTCTATCCCCTATCCTCTTTCTCAAGTGTATATTTCTGTGGCACATGATTGTCCTCTGTATTACTTGCAGGTATGCTGTCTACAGTGCACATACGTCACAGTTGATGACAGTGTATCTGTGTCCCTAACACTGTGATACTGAGGACTACCACACATCCTTCACAACATTACATGCATATGTCCATTCTATTCTTCTTTGGCCTATGGGGGGGTGTTAAGGCAACAATTACACAAGTCCCTGTTTGTGCATGCTTCATGTTGGTGTTTGACCAGGCTCCGTTGCAGTCGTGTGTTGGACGGTAGTGTTTCTGTGTGTTTGGCATGTGTTTATATTGCCGGTACATCTGTGGGAGGTGTGGTTGGCACATGTTCCTCTTTGCAGGGACACCCATCCTGGGGTTTGTGTCATGCATCTGCACTTGGCACATGCCATATGTCCTGTACTATTCCCACAGTCGTGTATGCCTTCATGCACTACTACTGCGTGTTACTGGCTGTTTGTATGTGGTACACATGGTGATTGTGATGGTTGGCTTGACCTATTCCCATGCTAGAACATACACATCTGTCAATTACGTTGTTTAAATCAAACTGTAACACTCATTCGTCTTTTCAAAATGACAGTCAATAACACAGGAAGCTGAGATTAACAACGTTTTACTACTGTGCAGCAGGAGGCAAATAACTATGCAGTACAAGTTTAGAGTTTTGTTTTACTCTATACATGTAACAGCTGTATGAGTATTGTGTTTACAATCATCTTTTGCACACATTAATGATGTGGTCAGTCACAGGGCATTTACATCACTATAGTCCACAATATTGTATTCCTACAACAGTGCTAAGGTAATGCTTATTAAATGTTTTCCCATGAGGATAGCACAGCCTTGCGAGCCACATAGTCAATTAGAATGTACTTCGGCAAATTCTGCTCTGTCACGGTTACAACACTGTTCAGATCCGGTCGTCACTTCATTTCCTACTAGGTTCCTTTGTCTCTCTGGTGAGCAGCTGTACTCTGTGTTAGATAGAGCTCACAAGGCCATCCTACTCAGTGGAAGGATGACAGATATACCTGTACATACATTTATTATTCTCTAACCCAGCAGATGACTAATGCTGAATGACATACACCTGCTGCACTGGTTACTGCCAGGGTCAGGGTTCAATCACACTGCAGCTACACTACAGGCAATTACATGCATGATAAGCTCTACTGCCATATTGTAAAATAGAATAATATGCATTATACACTATTTGCTTCTAAACTAGCACGTCATATATATGTTTAAATATATATTTTGCTAACATTCTCCCTCCTTTGATTGCTTCTATTCTATCCAGAAACATATACAACATTATTTCATTCCCTAGCCTCTTCCTCTCTGGAACGTTTAACTAGGCAAGTAATTTGTTGTACATTTCAGAAAGGATTTCATTTTGTATTGACAAATACCACTACAGGTCTTGATACATAGTCTCGGTTACAGATACGTCGACAGAGTCCCTGACTAATACTTACATGCAAAGTATCCCACAACAGACACATGCTCCCAATATGAGCAGAACAACACAAATGGCAATCAAGATATTCAGTATGACTGAACCCCATCCACCAAATGGTTTGTGGAAATGGTTCGTCAGTGGGTTTGGGCCTGGTTCCGCCATGGATGACACCTGCTGTATTACCTCTAGGTGGGCGTTGATTTTGGTCTTATTATGTGGTACTTGGACACAGCGGTCTTCTTTGATAAGCGCGCACGTACCAATTCTCGACGCCAGGGTGCAGTCGTGCGCTATTACATTTTGTGACACAACAGTTCTCATTGCATCCAGTTCATCAGTCACAAGTTCAAGAGCGAAAAGTCACATTGATCATTCCTCCGACAGGTTTTGACAACTTCCTGTGTTCCCTGATTGATTTCACTACTCCACAAGCTGGGAGTGTTCCAGGCCAGGTTATGACGCTGTCACTCAAGTCCATATGAATCGATATTCCTTTATCTCTTGCAGAAGACTGCATTTTCAGAACAGCTTCCATTTCACCCACTGGATTAGTAGGTTTCTCGACTGTGTTCCCAGTTCTTCGAGCTATATGTGTTATAGTTCGTTTCGTACCCAGAGGCAATTGTGCAGTATGTCATGTGACTGGAGCCAGATAACCCAAATAACAACTGCCGGACCAATTCTCAGGTAACCATTGATATGCTTCTTTCCCACAAACAAAATAACAATATTCTTCTTTACTACTGATGCGGGTTACCTCTGCATGTAACATTTTCCTGTCTATAACAGAGGACTGTTTATACAATTCAGGATGTTTCTGCACATCCTTCCACGTTGTTCTCATGAAGCTTCAATACAGATCATGAATGGTGCTACAAGTAGTACTGTGATCTTTGGCTGTTATATGACATTTGTAAGACACAGTTATGTTACAAATACTCCCACCAACTTGAACTGTATCATGTTTATGACAACAAACAATTACTTTTTGTGTAACAGGTAAGTACAGTGCCACTTTGTCCTGTGATCTCACAGAACCTGTATCAAAGTGTAAATATTCACAAGTCTCAATCTATCCCCAAGGGGACAACATACATCGGAAGTCCTCCATATGATGTAGGTATGGCAGTACAAACACAGCAATTTAAAATGTTCATAGTCTGTACATGCACACGCGTCATGCCTAGGTATGTGTTGAAGTTTGGAAGCCACTCTGTGGCCAGTTCATCACGTATCACTATTTGTATCCGTGTAGTTATATGCAGGTATGGTCCCAGCAAATGTAAAGTAAACACAAACATGGTTAATAGGTGTATGATCAGTAAGACAGTAAACCAAATGTCTTTGGGGTTGCTTTGTATTGTTATACAGTCTGGCCCGGGTGATTCAGTCTGTATGGTATATCAGCTACAAGATGTAAATCAGACTTGATATCCTTTACCGGTTTGAAAACTGTGAGGTGAACCCAGGACGACCTCTCCGCAAACTTTACTGCAGTAGGCGTTGCCAACAGTACCTGGTACAGACCTTCACACATTCCACTTGGCAATTATCTTCTTTGGATAACAGTGACATACACACAGGATACTGGTGTCAGCTATGCGTCCGGCTTCGCTTGCTCTTTATCTGTAAAAGACTTTAACTGCAAAACAGTGTTATTGGTTAACAATCCTCTCATGTCACCTGCTAATGAGCCATCCACCTCCGGCTCTGCAGGCATGACAGCTTTCCACTCTGGCACATGATATGCCATTCCACATACTACTTCGAAGGGGTGAAACACTTTACATTTGGAACTGTTGTCATGCTCAGCAATGCTAGAGGTAGACAGCAAATGAAACTCGTCTGGGTGTCACCCACCAACCTCCTGTACTTATTTCTCGGGATCCCATTGTACCGCGCCACCAGTCATGCTGACTGTGGGTTGTACATGCAATTTATATTCATGGAAATACAAAATAATCCCCCAGGTTGTGTGATTGTCTGGTTCACTAAATGTGTTCTATTGTCACTGTAGCTTCTTTACAGTATGCCAGATCTACGGATACTTTATTTTACTGGCACCTTTGCCACTGCTGCTGCATCCGGATTCATGGTTGGGAATGCTTCTACCCATTTTGATTATATATATGTAATCACTAAACAGTATTTCTTCCCTTCACATTTATTCAGATGTATGAACTCCATACAAATAGTATGGAACGGTTATGGTGGTGTAGGTAAACTCACTCCCTTCGGTTTAAATGCTCCCTGTGCATGATGTCTACTGCAAATGTGACACGCTGCTCATGATGTTTGTATGTGGTTCCTAATTCCGTATGTTAGGGGTATTCTGTTAACCAACTGTACCATCCCCCCTGTTGAGACATGGCTCTACCCATGGCTCAACAAAGCCGCATATCTGAATACATTAGACGTTAATATTGGCTTTCTCACTGTGGATATGTACAGTCCGTCTTCAAGGATTGCTCCTCGTCATACCCACGCGTCTGCTTTTCTGCTTTCGTAGTTGATGTTTGCATTGTTTGTAACATTTCTACATCTAGAATGTCTGAGGATTGTCATTCCTCATTCAAACAGACACTTTCCAACTGTGAGGCTGCTTGTTTTGCAGCTGCATCAGATCGTGCCTTACCTTTCCTACTGTTATCCTGTTGCTTTCTATGAGCTGCACATTTACAATTAGCTACTTTAGTGGGTAACTGAATGGAATCTAATGCATTCAAGATCAATTGCGCATGATTAATCGGTTTACCGGTGGATGTTATCATTCCCCTATTCTTCCACTGCTGCTCATAAACATGCACTGTACAGACAACATACTGACTATCGGTATGAATGTCCACACATCAGTTTTTCGCTAGAGTACAAGCACGTGTTAAAGCTATCTATTCTGCTGCTTGAGCACACACGTTATGCTGCAGGGGTTGGGCGTCTACAATCTCATTATCAATAACTACTGCATAACCTACTTGATTCGTTCCTGTAGGACTCTGTCTACATGATCCGTACACATAAACTGTCACCTCTGCATCATCTAAGAGTATATCAGTGATATCCTGTCTGTGTGGAGTTATTTCATCCATTTCATATAGGCAACTGTGTGGTGTGCCATACACAGGTGTCGGACGTGACGTTGATAGGTTTAATGTTGTACAACGTTCAATCACCATATGAGGTTGACTCAGGGGTATGGTCAAACAAGACAGATGTCTAGCGCGGGTCAGGAATGCTATCTTCTCTTGCAGCAGAATGATCGCAACTGCATGAGACATTCTCACAGTGAGAGGGTGGAATAATAACATTAAGGCCGGGCCTGTACTGCCATGGGTGCTACAACAACTGCCTGTACACAATGTGGCACTGACCATGCCACAGTGTCCAACTGCGATGAGTAGTAAGCTATGAGGCGTTGCTTACTTCCATGCTGTTGCATCAAGACTGACGTCATATATCTCCGCTTACAATCTACAGTCTGACAACATGTGTTATGATTATTCGGGAGACCTAATACAGATGTTGAAGCTATCAATCGTTTTAGTCTGCAGAAAGCTGTGTCTGCTACTGGAATCCAGTGTAGTATATGTTGTGCTGCCATAGGTGTATTAAAGATTAAGGCAGACAATAGAGCAGATTCCAAAGCATTGTTTGGTAACCAGCTTTGACAAATGTTAGTCGGACCAGAAAGGACATCATTCCCTTCTTGGTAGTTGGCTTGGGTGCTTGTGAAATTGCTGCCTTCCTATCGTCATGTAATGTTCTACCCTCCTTGGATACCACATATCCCAGGTACTTGACCTGTATTCTCTGTAGTTGCAATTTATGCTTGCTTAGTTTATGTCCCTGTTCTGCTGAATATCTCAATAATGCTATTGTATCTTCCATACATTGCTGCTGGGTAGGGGCCGCAAGCAGAATATCATCCACATAAAGTAGAACTTGACTGGCCCCGGGTGGAGTAAACACCGGAATGTAGCTAGCCATCTCCTGTGCGAATATCGTTGTACTTTCACAGTATCCCTGCGATAGCCGGGTATGGCTGTATCTGTTACCCTGAATGTAAATGCAAAACAATACGGACTATCTGGATGTATAGGTATTGCAAAGGAAGCATAGCTTATATGTACCACGGTAAGATACTTCTGTGGCGTGTTCATAGCATTCAATATAGTGTGTGGGTCTGGCACCATCGGTACCCTAGGTATTATTACATGATTTACAGCTTGTAAATCCTGTACCATCCGCCATTCACCCTTTGCTTTTCGATCAGAAGATACAGGGGTATTGCATGGTGAATAGCGATTACTTTGTAGATGGGGAATTCCCTCTGTGACTTTACAGATATCTTCTGGTGTCCACGGTCTATACACTAAGGGAGTTGGGTCCTGGCCTTCCTGTCCTGCATGAGGGTTCGGTACTTCAATTAATTGACAGATATCCTCACTCTGTTCTACTGACTGTCTTCTTACTTGAGTGTCCCTAGGTATGTTACGAGTTCGGGATGTGGTTTCAATAGCTTCTCTTACATTTGGTCGTTGTGATACCTCTGTTGCCACAGGATAACGTGGGGACTAGCCTGCCCTCCCGCTTCATATCCTGGATGTGGTATCGGAGGTGGTAGGGGGGGGAGCTGTCGCTACTACTGTATTATGATCTTCTTTGTGTAATGTATGATGCTTTCGCATTTCTAGTGTTCTGTTCCCTTCGGTTCACTACCTCAATCCACCTATGTGCTTGACGGATACCCAATTGTCGCTGTTTTGTCGCCTGCACATCTTAGGGCTGCCACCTTTTCAAATGCACAATGTGGGACATTAGTGTTAGGAACGTGTAATTTGCCAGGGCAAAACATACCCACGGCCAGTACATAGGACAGCAATTCACTTTTTGCCAGGAGAGCAAACAATTCTTGTAGCATTTCAGTTGCTTATTCTGTTTATTATGATATTTTGGTGTTCCAGATACAAAATTACTGTTTTATGCTACCATTTAATAAGATATCTGAGAAATCTTTGTCCTAAGATATCAGGACATTTGCCATTTGTTCGGTTTGTTTGCAGGACACAACTGGCCAAAGAGGGACTGTCCCTCACAAAGTGGGACAGGTGGTTACCCTAGAACATCTGCATCACATTTTCAGAGATTCCAATGTTTCAGTAACGATATTTTGTCTAATATACCATCAATGTCATATTTATTACCCCATTTTGCAGAATATCTCACATTATGTGCTCTCTGCGATTGCATATACTTCACGTCACCCGTCAAACGCGGATCACATGATCTGTTTGTGCACTAATCTCCCATATCCTCTACACGACTGTTACGTAACCCTTCTCTCGTACCACGTGGTATCTCCTTCCCTGTATCCACTGTAGTGTCTACAATGACTATTTACTCTACTCTGTGTTCCCCTGATCTATGTCCAGATTTAAAACTAGTTGGATTGGTCTTCGACCTGCTATCACAACTGTTAACAGAAATACAATGTAGTCTGGTCCCTGATCTACAATAGAGACAAAGAGGCAAACCCTCCTTACCTGAGCCTCCTGTTTATGAGTGCACGTTTTCTTCTTGGGATCCAGTTTTCCGCTTTTCAGCCACAGATCAGACAGTGGACAGCCTCTTTACACACAACAATTCAGTCGGAGGTCTTTTCATTCAAGAAGAACCATTTAGGCAAATTCTCCTGCGCAGATGTCTAACCACCCATGCACTCTGACCTGTAGCTTACCAAGGGAATTCCGGCTAAGAAGGACCACAATGTCAAATAAGTTGTTAAAACCAGACTGTAGTAATCAGTAGGCTTTTCTAAGTGACAGTCAATAACACAGGAAGCTCGGGTTCACAACGTTTTAGTAGTGTACACAGGCAGGCAAAATAATATACAGTCCAAGTATGAGAGTTTTGTCTGACTCTATACAGTAAGCAATTTCTTTATATAGTGTTTACAATCAGCTTTTGCCCACCTTACTGACGTGGTAGGTCACAGGGCATTTCCATCACTATGGTCCGCAATAGTCTATACATACGTGGGTGCTGAGGTCGTGCTTTTAAAATGTTTTCCCATGAGAATAACACAGCCTTGCAAGGCACCTGGTCAATTACAGTGTCCTTCTGTAATTGTAGCTGTTTCAAGGACCCTGGACTGTTCCGATACAGTAGTCAGTTCATTTCTTAATACGTTGCTTTGTCTCTCTGGTAAGGAGTTGTACTCTATCTTCGATAGAGCTCACAAGGCCATCCTCCCCAGAGGAAGGGGTGATGTTATGCATGTACATACATTTATTTTTCTGTAACCCAGCAGATAATTAATGCTGAGAGACATAAGCCTGCTGTACTGGTTACTGCCAGGGTCAGAATTCCATCACACTACAGCTTAGCTTCACCAATTACATGCATGATCATTTCTACTGCCATATTGTACGGTACAATTCAATGCATTATATAGTATTTTGATTCTAAACTGGCACTTCATATGTGTTTCTATATATATTTTTCTAACAACATCCATCCGGCCATATGCATGTTGTTCCGTCCTTTACCTTGACCGTGTGTATTTGGCCGTCCGGCAACGCTACTCTCCACATGTGATGTCCCACCTTCCCCTTCTTTGCCTGTAGCACCCTGTTAGGACGTCCTGTTTGGTAGGCACATGTTCCGCTATATGTGTTAGACTTCTCTGCATAGCTAATCATCGATGCGGTGGTTCAACAACCCGACTTGTCCACATGTGTACAGTTATGTGCACCGTGTCGTGTGCAAACCTATATGGTTTGGACGGGTACATACCACATGCGGGATGTACACATTCTGCAGACACATTCACATGCAGCCATTTCCATATCTGTACCTGAGGTGGGTTGGTGACATGTGGGGTACGTATTTGCCCGCGTGGCACTGCCTAACACAAACATCTTACCACATTTCAGGTATGCACATTGTGTGTAGGTGTATAGCTGCACACGGATGCTAGCTGGTTTGGGTGCACAGGTGTACATGGGTGGGACTTACATGCTACAATGAGGCTATTGTGTATTACATCTGCATGCATGGGTTCTGCTTCTGGATATTACACTTAAACATACGCCATCCTGTGTATGCGACAGAGACATTGCTGGGTGTGGGATATGTTGCTATGCACATGTTTGCCTGTGTTTAAGGTATCTTGGTTCCTTCCTGTTGTTATGTCGACACAGCTACCCGGCTATGTACTCTCACTACTGCTTGTGACCATTATGGTTGACACCTTTTCCAATGCCCATAGTGGGACATGTTTTGTGGAAACATCGGATTTTGCAGGACAACACATACCCACAGCAAGTGGAGTTGACAGGACTTTACTTGTTTGCCATAATATACGCTTATTCTGTTAGCATTTGGGTTCCTTATTCAGTTTCTTATGCCATGTATGTGTTTCATATACAAAATATATGTTTTATGCTACTATTACATGTATATTGCGGGAATATTTTTGGCAGGGAATCTCAGGTCATTTTCCATTTTTCGATTTTTGCGGGACACAACTGTCCAATGAGGGACTGTCCATGGCACATTGGGACAGCTGGTAACCCTGGTGACCATGCCCATGTCGCTACTGGGGTTGCCACCTTTTCCAGTTGCCAAGGTGGGATATTTTCGGGACTCACATCTGATTTTACAGGCCGACACATACCCACGGTCACTATATAGCATAGAACTTCACTTGTTTGCCTAAATAAAAGCTTATTGTTGTAGCAGTTTGGTTGCTTATTCTGTTTCTTGTGACATTTAGGTATTTCAGTTACAGAAATAACCATTTCATGCAACCATTACATTAAATACGGGATATCATTATGTCCTACAATCTTAGCACATTTGCCGTTTTTAATATTTTTTATCGGGACACAACTGCCCATAGAGGGACTGCCCCTCGCAAAGTGGGACAGGTGGTAACCTTAGTCGCTACTCCTATGTCGGTGCGGCGCGCTGACATGCTGCGGTACACCTTCTCTGGGTATGCCCACTGACGGTGCATTGCGGGACAAACACGGTGTTACGCGTATCCTTTGTTCCTTGGACGGGTACACTTAGGGCTTCGTGGGTTGTATTTGCTTCTCCGTTTAGTTGGGACGGGTACTATGTTGCATACTCTACGTGCGTTTCATTCTGCACGGGCCCTGGCTGCTGCCATTACTATTATGGGCGGACCGTGGCAGTCAGCACATTAGGTTGCTCATCACCTGCCGGCTTAGCCACGCCTCCGGACGCATCCTACTTGGGCTCGCTCACGTACACTACGCACGTGTCTGTGGTTGCGGCGCGCTCTCATTACTATGCATATGGCGCTACTACGCCGACTATTCACTGCACCGCCGGCGCAGGCCTTACACCGGCCTTGCGCCGAGCTTCATGAATCCCGGGGAGACATGATAAAAGCAACATGCAATATTAGAACAGATAAGGATCTGTCATGCACTATCACAGATAAACTAAAAATATCAGCACAGGCAGAAAAGCTTAGAAGATATGTAGATAAATATAAAGGAAAAGTACAAAATAAGCAATTTACTGTTAACCCAAAGAAGTTTTATACAGAACTGGGAAACAGGACAAAAGGAATTGAAACACCACCAAAAAAGAAGAAATAGATACATTTTGGAGAAATATCTATGAAAATCCTGTGGAACATAACAAAGATGCTAAATGGATAGAAGAAGTAAAATAAAGAATACAAAGTACAAATTTACAAGATATGAAATACGATGAAGTAACAGTCAGAGAGATTGAAAAAAAAGTTAAGAAAAGCTCCGAGCTGGAAAACCCCAGGCCCAGAGGCAGTACCTAACTTCTAGCTAAAAGTCTTAATTAACATATTTGCAAGAAGATTTAGCCTTGACTAAGGATTATTTATATGCCCACTCTGAACAGACACCAGCCTGGTTAACAACAGGAAAAACAATGCTCCTATATAAGAGCAAATCTGCAAGCTATTCTAAAAACTATAGACCAATAACTTGCCTTCCAATGACATATAAACTATACACTGGAATTGATGCCGACAGTTTATAGTCATTCAGAAAAAAACTCAATCGTGGCAGTAGAACAAAAGAGTAAAAGAAAGCCATATGGAACAAAGGACCATTTGTTGTTTTAAATCATAATGAACAGCTGTGAAAAGGGGAAGAATCTAAAAATGGCATGGATAGACTACAAAGAGCATTTGACAGTATCCCACATTCATGGATAAAAGAGTGCTTTAAAATGTATAAGATACACCCTCAACTGATCTATTACATTACAGTGACCATGAAACAGTGGCAAACCATTCTGCAGTTAAGCCATGATAAAGGACAAACTATTATTCCTGGGATAAAAATTCAAAGGGGGATATTCCAGAGTGACTGTCACTGCTGCTCTTTTGTCTTGCCCTTAACCCATTAAGCTGTCTGTTTAACAGATTAGGTTGTGACACTATCAGCCCAGCTATCTGGAATTTTGTAAATAATTATATGTCCTTTGCGAATATTGATATGGTTTATACAGAACTGTATGTTATGTACTGAGCTAAGATGTATCCACAGTATACCCTGCTGGAACATAGACGATTAATTTGCAAAACTTTAAGAAACAAAGTTGAAATTAAGTTATTTATGATTGTGTTATAAAAGTTAGTTTCAATGCAGCAAGGAGACAGGATGTCTAGAACTAGGGTGCCTTCTGCATTGTTTTGTAAGTGTTTCATTGCTTATGACTTTCAAGATCTGCAAACTTGTGAAGGCTATGTATTCTCACAAAGAGCTGCTAAGTTTCTATTTAGCCTGGGAACTAAAGTCAGGTCAGAGTGATGTCATCCAAGCTAACCCAGCAGTAATATTTGATATTAATTTAAGAACTCGCTCAGAGAGAGACTGTGCATTTTGTATTTTGTCATGGACCTGACAAGAACATCCACTCATCATCTGCACTTGCCTTGCTAATAATAAGTAGCCAGAGCACAGTAATTTATTTTAGGCATAGCTAGGATTATGGTAAAGATTAGTTAGATGTTTTCTGCTATTTATTTGACACTGTCCTGCAATGTTGTTTTAAAATATTTCCTGTGATTTTTGAACTCGGAAGTAACTGTTTTTCTGAATATTGTCTTGTTTTTTACTATTGATTATTAAGCATATTTAAACCTATCTTTGTGGCTGTTATTTTTTGAGACATATTAAAGCTCTTAGCGTACTTGCATGGGTATTTGGTGACACTGTACAAGTCACTCCTAAATGGTCAAACTGAAAAAAGATACACCAAACCTCTAAACCGACAAAGGAACCAACAACAGCAAAAGCAAGTAAAGAAATAAAAAAGGCAAGTTGGTTCCACCACAGCAAACCTTTAATAACACGAAAAAACAGGGTAAGTGCTTTCACGGATGTCCTCCGCTTCATCAGACCATAAAATAACAAAAAACCTACTAATGAGGCTATTTAAACACTGAATAGCCAATGAGGAATGTAGGTTAATACGCAGAATTAACCCATTTATGCCATGTTGGAAAACAGTCATAAATATAAAATGTGTGCAAAACATTGTAAAATATATAAATGAAAACTCACAGTTACAATAAAAATGACTAATAACTACTGCATTGGCTAATGTGCTATGTTAAGTTTTTTATTCTTTTGTATACATATGACGCATGGATTATATGTAATAAGTTTTGCATGCTATGTCATTTTTATTGTAATTGTGAGTTTCCATTTATATATTTTACAAGGTTTTGCACACATTTTATATTTATGACTGTTTTCCAACATGGTATGAATGGGTTAATTCTGCTTATTAACCTACATTCCTCATTGGCTGTTCAGTGTTTAAATAGCCTCAGTAGTAGTTTTTTGTTATTTTATGGTTTGATGAAGCAGAGGAAATCTGTGAAAGCGCCACACCTAAATAGCCTTGCTCGTGGTCAAAAGTACCATTTGGATAATAATAACATTATACAGTAGGATTTGACACCCTTTGTAAGGGCCTTATACTAGCTGATAAGAAGGGGTTGGTGGCAGTGGAAACTACCTTATAATCTGGGCAGAAGGGGGCATAGCTAGTCAATGTGCCAGCCTTCTCCAGGTATGTGTGCATGTTCGTATATAAATCAAATCTCAATGTGTGTGTTTGTCAGCTACTTGGGCAGGGACAAGAAACTCTGGTTGGACACAGAGGGCACTGGAGGTCTTAATTTGGCCCCTCAGCTGAGATCTTAACCATATAGCTATGGCAGTGGGGAGTCTTATTGGGGATCTGAAGAAAGAGGGAGAAACCAGCCCCAGACTGACTGTGATCTCAGTGTGCTTTTAAGGAAAATTGCACTTTACTGTGTGTATGTATTTCTCATCCTCCCATTGTGTACATCCCCTGGCTGTTGCCAGTGGTGAGGATTGAGGCTCCTTGATTACTGGGCCAGTTCAGTACATATGGTGGCAGTGGTGGGGTATCCACCACATATTAATTGGTTCTCAGTGGTGAGATAGCCACATCACATATTAATTGGCTTGAAGTGGTGTGGATATTGAATTCCTGTAGCCTGTGTGCAGTGGTCACTGAAGGTGTCTGTACTCTAAATCAGCCACACAGTGAACATTCAGAGTTTCACATCACATTTGTTTTATTATTATTATTATTATTTTGTTAGCTTAGTTAGTCAGGGAGAGCAGGTAAGCATGTCAGCAGAGGAGTACGGCAAGCTGACAAGGAGCCAGTTGGCTAAAATGTGCCAGGCTAAAGGACTGGTGCATGCCAACCAGACTAAAGCAGAAATTATTGCAGCTTTGGTTACAGCTGCATCACATGATAGCAACCAGGAGGACAGTCAGACTGGCCTTGGAGATATACAACTCAGAAATGGACAGCTCTACCTTTCCACAGAGGACTTAAAAATCTGTCTGGAGTTAAACAGACTTGAACTGCAGCCCAAGCATTTGGAAATAGAGTCAACAGGGAGACTGAGGTGTCTACAGAATGCGGAAAATGAGAAACTGCAACATCTGAATGCTGAGGAAAATGAGAACTTGCAATGCTTGGAAGCTAAGGAAAAGGAGAGGAAGAGGCAACATGAAAAGGAGATGCTGACTCCTCACCAGACTCATGGAGGTAATGGGGAAGGGAGTAAACTGAACCCCAGAATCAACAAAGGTCAGTAAATGTTTCCTACATAAGTCCCCCTATACTCTCTCATTACTATCAATACACCCCACTTTACAGTACTGGACAATTCTCCTACTGAACCTTGGATGACCTTATTAGATGTCATTATAGGTTCATAGGTTCATAGGTGTGTACTAGGCTAATGGCCCTGGACCCTTTACAAGCCTAGCCCATAGGACTATCCTCCTGACCTTAGTTCCTAGTGCCTCTGTTGAGTACAGCCACTGCAGTGATCCCTGGGATGAATTTTCTATTTCCCATCCACTCATCAAGATTTCTCTTGAAGAGGGCCAGTGAGGTGCTCTGCATGACATGTATGGGAAGTTTATTCCATAGCATGGGCAGTCTCTGGGTTATGAACCTGTCCCTCCAGCATGATCTATTGATTGTGATAATGAGGTTGAGATTTCTGGAGCATGTGGTGCGGAGGTATTGGAATTTCTTTAGATGTAGCATTTCTAACAGAGCTAGGTCAGACATGGCTTTGTAAGTCAAGCAGAGATCACCTCTAAGTAAGCAATATGAGACAGAGAATAGCTGGAGTTTTTTTGGGTATGTCCATATAGGACAAGTGTTTAAGGCCTAGGATCCTCTTTGTGATGTACTTTTGTTGCCTGTCCAGTTGTTGCAGGTGTCTAGTGAGGTACATGCCAAATGGGGCATTGTACTCAATGACTGGCCTAATGAGGGAAGAGTAGAGGGAGACAATGACCTCTTTTTTCCTGGATGCAAAACCCTTAATAATAAGATGTGCCACATAGAAGGACTTTCTGACCACAGTGGCAATGTGGTCATAAAAAGAGAGGTTGCTGTCAACCTGTGTTCCCAGATCTCTTATAACGCCTTGTTTAGTGGACTACCATCAATGTGGTAATTCAAGGGAATTAGTTTTTTCCCAAGGGGGATGACGGCACATTTTTTGGCATTGAGCTTAAGGCCATGGTTCTGACACTAGCTGTTGGTCTCATTGAGGCCTTTCTGTAAGATGCCAACATTACTTGGGGAGTTAATAATAGCTGAAAACACTTCACTTCCAAGTACTCAAGTAAGCCAAAAAACAAAGTAATCACCAAGAACATAAAATTTAATGAAGCTTTCGGGCATACATCCCTTCATCGGCATGCTGATGAAGGGATGTATGCCCGAAAGCTTCATTAAATTTTACGTTCTTGGTGATTACTTTGTTTTTTGGCTTACTTGAGTTAATAATAGCTCCCAACTTGCAAACGTCTGCGAACTTTGTCAGCCAGAGTCCCTTTGTGTTGGCCTGGACTTCAGAGAAGTAGATACCAAACAGAAGAGGACCCAGGACTGAACTCTTTGGGACCCCACTTGTGACTGTTCATCAGTCTGACTTGGAGTCAGCTACTTTCACCCTGTGGGTTCTATCTGTGAGCCAGTTTACAACCCACCTAGTGATGTAGGGGTTGATGCCTAGCTTTGTGAGCTTTTCTATGATTCCTGAGTGAGGAATGGTATCAAAGGCCTTGGCCAGATCAAGGTAAAGCTGTAACTGCAATTTCTATACCATCTGATACTGATTGCTTAAATTATAATACAGTCAAAATGTGTTTGTTAGAATGATTTAACACCTGAAGCTTACAGAAAAAAGGTTTGTGAGCATAGATGCAAGGCAGATGAAAACGTGTGTGAATATATTGCTGAACTAAGCACTTATTTTCATAGGTGGATGAGTAGATGTCAGGTCACCACTTTTGAAGGGCTGGCAGACCTTTTGGTGAGGGAACAAGCCCTTAGCACTTTGCCTGAGGACATGAGAATATGGTTAGTTGATAGGCAATGCAATATTGCAGATGAGTTGGGGAAGAAGGGAGATCTATACCTAGCAAGCAGGACATAATTGCACAGGAAAGGGACACCCAGTGCTGTTCATGGGTCTAAGGGAACCCATGGTGGGCTGCCGAGACTGCCCCAACAGAGTCCGGCAGTAGCAGGGGAAGCCACTAGTCAAGGTACACATCCAGGACCAAGGGTTAAATGTTCTAAATGCAACCAGTGGGGTCATGTATCATATAGATGTCCATGGAGGCAAGGTGGGGAATAAAAAGTGGCAGAGCCAGTAAGGAGGAATGACAAAATGCCAGCAGTAAGTTGTCCCGAGACAACAAGGGTACCAAACTACCAGAAGAGGTTATATCCTAGCTTAGTAAATGGAAGAGAGGCCATTGCTAAGAGAGACATTGCATCTGACCTAACTATTGTGAAGCTTGCAATGGTTAAAGCAGAGCGCTACTTGCTTGGGCAGTCTACTCCAGTCAGAGTTTTAAGAGGGACCCCATTCCAAATACCTTTGGCTATGGTTCACCTTGACTGGGAGGGTGAAAAAGGAAGCCAGCAAGTAGGTGTGTTTGAGGATATCCCTGCAGATGTACTGATAGAGAATGATTTTGATAATGTAGTACCATGTGTGCATGTAGTTACACACAGTCAGGCTTGGAGATAAGCATGTGGGTCTGGTAGCCTGGGGGAGAACCAGACAGACTGCATACTTGCAGCCAGGACCGGTAACATGGTTACTTCATGGAGGGAGCTACCCTTTAGTAGTGAGACTGAAGGTGAGCAACAGCTGATTGTGGGTACTGATGTTCCCTTGGAAAGAATCACTGTAAGGGCAGAGGTGAGTAGTAGTACCCAGACTGACAGTAAGGCACCTCTGTCAGAGGATGCCAGACATCCTGTGGAAGGGGAGCTGGGAAGGGTTACAAAGAGAGAGATGAGATAGGCTCATCTCTCAGACCCTACATTACAAGGCCTGAGGGAGGTAGCTAGTGAGGCACCTGATTCTCAAGGGAAGGGGGGATCTGTATACTGGGACAAAGGGTTACTGTATAGAGAGTGAACCCCTGAGGGGAGGGCTAGAGGGCAAGAGAATACAGTAGTTCGTAGTGCCCAGACCCTACCATCATGGCACTTCTAGCCATAGCCAATGATATTCCCTTTGCAAGTCATATGGACATAGCACATACAAAGAGATGTATTATGCAGAACTTTTATAGGCCTGGGATTTCTAGAGATGTAACCGGGTACTGCAGGACATGTGATCAGTGCCAAAAGGTTGTCAAGGCAGGAGACAAGGTGAAAGTTCCCTTGATGTCTTTGACTGTGATTGAGGAGCCTTTTTAGAGGGTAGCTATAGAGATTGTGGGGCCTCTGAGTACCCCAAGTTCCACAGGGAAAAAGTATATCCTAGTGGTAGTAGATTATGCTACCAGATACCCTGAGGCAGTGGATCTGCCCTTCATTGAGGCAGAAAAAGTGGGAAATGCTTTCTTAGAGATTTTCAGCAGGGTAGGTTTCCCAAAAGCAATACTGACTGATAGAGGTGCCAATTTCATGTCAGACCTGCTGGCTTGTCTGTGGAAGTACTGTGAGGTGAAGCACCTAAAGACCACCACCTACCATCTCCAGACTAATGGGCTTGTTGAGAGGTTAAACTCTACACTCAAGTCCATGCTAGGGACATTTGCAGACCAGTTTAAGAAGGACTGGGACAAAAATGTCCCCATCTGTTTGCTTACAGAGATGTTCCCTAGGAATCCACAGGTTTTTCACCCTTTGAGTTGCTGTATAGGCATAGGGTGAGGGGATCTCTAGATCTGATTCGAGATGAGTGGGAGGGTAAGTGTGAATCCCACAAGGAGTCTGCTGTGGCATATGTCCTAAATCTCAGGACAAGGCTCAGGGAACTCATGGGCTTGGTCCAGGAGAACCTGTCAGAAGCCCAACAGCAGAAAAAGGTCTGGTATGACAGGAATGCTTGAACTAGAGAGTATGCTGTAGGGCAGCAGGTAATTATTCTTATTCCTGTCTGACACAACAAGCTGCAGGCAGCTTGGGAGGGGACCCTACAAGGTGGTAAGGGAGGTCAGTGATGTTAACTACATGCTAGAACTACTAGGTGGGAGGCAGGGGCACAAATTGTACCATGTTAACATGATTAAACCTTACCATGACAGGGTGGCTATTGTGCTGAGTATTTGCAGTGGATGGCAGGAGGAGTCTGAGGGAGATCTGGTGACTGATGATCTCAGTGAGGCTCGAACTGACACCTCAGTGGAAGGAGTAGCAATTTCCCAGAAGTTATCCCCTACCCAGGTTCGAGAAATCCGAACAGTATTACAGGAGTTTGGGGACATGTTCACTGGGAAACCAGGGTGCACCCACCTGGTGCAGCACCATGTGGATACAGGACCCCAAAGGCCTATTAAGCAGGCCCATTATAGGGTGCCTGAGAGAGTCAAACAGACTTGGAGGGAGGAGATACAGGAAATGTTGGAACTGAGGATAATCCAGGAGTTCGTCAGTCCCTCGGCCTCCCCAGTGGTGCTGGTTCCGAAGAAGGATGGCAGCACCGGGTTGTGTGTGGACTATATGAAATTAGTCACATAGAGTCAGATGCTTACCCCATGCCTAGGACAGATGAAGCCCTAGAACAGCTAGGTGAGGCTAAGTATCTTACCACCATTGATCTTACCAAGGGTTACTGGCAGGTGCCCTTTACTCCCGTTGCTAAAGAGAGATCACCCTTTGTGACTTCTTTTGGCTTGTATGAGTTCACAAATATGGCCTTTGGGATAACAAATGCCCCAGTGACTTTCCAGAGGCTGGTGCATTGTATCCTAGCAGGAGCAGGAGATTTTGCTCTTGCTTGCCTAGATGTTATTGCCATCTACAGCTATTCCTGGCAAGAGCACCTTCAGCATGTCACAGCAAGGTTTCCATACCTCCCATAGTACTAAAACTACACTTTTAACCCTTATAGATACTGTCAATAAAGCTACAGATAACAACATACTAGTCTCCCCTTTATGTCTATACTTGTCTAAAGTTTTCAACACAGTTTGTTGCAGCAAACTTCTACTTCAAAATGGCCAAATTAGGTGCATCACAGCCCACCCTTCCATGGTTCAAAAGCTACTTATCCAATAGGTATCATTCAGTAAAATGGCACTTCACCCTCTCTCAGAGGTGCCGGAAGCTGCTGAAGACTGGAGGGGGGGGGTAGAGGGTGACAGGGGTACTTAGTGATCTAAAAAGAGCATTTTTAAAGTATTTACTACCACAACATAGGTTCACTTGCATGACATGTTAAGCTTAGCCAATTTCTCTTTTGGTGCTTGAATTAACATTTCCTGTTTGGGTTTACCTATCCTATGGCTGATAACTGTATATTAGCCCTAATGAGAATAAATGTGATCAAATTATAGATAATTTGAGGGGATCCATATAAGGAACTGCTTCTGTCCATTAGTGGCATGAGGGGCAATCCTGGAGTACATTTTTTATTACCCATCCTGAGATCCAAGTTGCATTTGAATATGGACAGGGATGAGCTTTGTTTTACTTGAATGAATAGTCTCTTCTGGGACAGTGGTAGCCTCTGTGATATATATCCATCTCTCCACAACATTCAGTTTAGATACCTGGACTGAGTATTTCTGATGCCATTTGACGTGCTGATGTTCAGTAGGTCCATCTGTATTAGGTCGGAGGATGCCTTGTACGCCAGACATGTCACCTCTAAGCACTCTGAAGGATACTGAGTATAGTGATAAATCTTTGAGGTTGTCCATGCAAGACCTATTGTCTAGGACTTGTATCCCTTTAGCAAGGTATCTCTGTGGGTATTCCTATTTTTGCATGGGTCTGGACCGATACATGCCAACGTGGACATTATACAAAATGATTGACCTAATGAGGACTTTGTAAAGGGGGACAATAACATAATTCAGATGCATCAGAGTCATCAGACTCCTGTTCAGATAAAACTACTGGGGACAGATCTCTTTTTCTTTTGGAAGGGGTAGCTTGGCTTCCCCTGATCAGCATTATAAGGTCTTCCACCATTTTAAGCATTTGAGACTGAGGCAAAGAAGCAGGTGTATGAGATTGGGTCATTGGTTTCTTGGGCGTGGTTCATACCCTGGGCCTTAGAAACTCTGTAGTTTTCAAAAGAATGGTAGACGCAAAATAAGTCGTCAGTTTGTGTCAAGAATCGGTAGTGCGAAGTATTTCCTCGGAAGCCGGTGCCTGCTCAGCAGCTCCAAACCCATCCAAGGTAGAGACAACCGCAGGATCCTTAGTCAAAGAAGAGTTTTGTGGCATACCGGACTCCGAAAGGGTCTCAGTAGCAGCCTGTGAATCCACAGAAGTGGGCATCAGGGGGTGCGAAAGCACCTCACCGAGGACTGGAGAACTGATGACTAGCTTAACGGAAGTATTGTTGGTAGATTTGGACCTGTGCGGTCTGTCTCTGTCTTTATCCTTACGTTTTTTCAGAAGATCTGCTGTCGGATGGCTTACTGAAGCCATATTGGAATTTGAGGACTGTCAGTGAAAATATCTAGTTACAATAAGGGCCAGACGATGTATAGTTCTGGCATTGAACAAAGCACAAAAGCGACAGCAAGGGACATTGTGGTCTGGGCCTAAGCAAGTGACGGACTAAGAATGAAAGCCTCGGTGTGGTATTTGCTTTCTACAGGCAAGACAATTGTTAACTTTTTCTGACATTGGTTAATGCAAGAAAAAAAGATCCCCAATGGGGTACTTATCTTTAGAAGACTTCAGCTTCAGTTCGGAAGACAAAACTCAGGTAGTGGCTGACCGTCACTCGTGCGAACTGCTTCTGCTTCGGGCTCCTCAGCAAGAAAGACTGATGTAATGACGTCGGCCACCTTACTTTGTACTACTGACGACCTGACATCAGTCCTGAAGTAACAGCAGCCGACGCAGAAATACTAAGCCTCAGGTATTCGGGCCAGCCGAGGGCTACCCTGGCAGGGATAACCCAAATGTGATGACTGCAACAGTGAAACATGAAGAGCATCCACATCGCCCCAACAGTCAAGAAATCCTTCTATGTGGCACACCTCATCACTAAGGGCTTTTCATCCAGCAAAAAGGAGGTCATTGTCCCACTGTACTCATCCCTCATTAGACCCATCATAGTGTACAACGCCCTGTTTGGTATATACCTCACAAGGCATCTGCAACAACTGGAAAGGCCAGAGAAACACCTCACTAAAAGAATCACAGGCCTAAAGCAGATGCCCTATGCTGACCAACTAAAAGAACTCCAGCTATACTCTGTCACATATTGTCTACTCAGAGACTTTCTCTGCTTAACATACAAGGCCATGTCAAACCCAGAGCTGTTGGACATGCTACACTTAAAGAAATCCCAATCCATCAGAGCCACACACTCCAGGGACCTAAACCCTTGACGACTGGATGGGAGATAGGAACTTTACCCCGGGGATCATGCCAGTCACCCTGCTAGACAGGGGTCCAGGGAAGTAAATATTGTGGGAAGAAATAGCCAGGGAATTGTTATGGCAAGGCTTGTATAAGCCCTAGGGCCGATAGCCTAGTACCAACCTATGAACCTATGAACATGTGTCCTTCATTGACAGGGGCAACAGGTGCTGACTGAGGTTTCCTTTTGAGGATAAACTCTTGGCTAGACTTGTAAGGGCCCCAGGACCATTAGCCTAGTAATCTCCTATGATCCTATTATCTTTCTATACAAAGGAGGAAATACAACAGACATCACTAACTTTAGACCCATAGTAATCTTAGGTTCACAGGAAAATTGTAGGCTAATTGCCCTGAAGGGCCATTTTAAGCTTAACCAATAACCTGAGGTCAGACTCAAACTGTGTACTTTGTGTGTATGAGGTGAAGACCTTAACCATTTTGATAACCTCGCCATATTTGAAATACTTGAAAATTGTACTCAAAAACAATTACTAAAGTATCTCATGCAGGAAGAGCCTTCCTTCACACAACACAGCTTCCATACCTCCCATAAGACTAACATTGCACTTCTAATCCTTATACAGACTGTCAATAAAGCTAATCACAAATTAGTCTCCCCCCATTTCTATACTTGTCTAAAGCCCTCAACACAGTTTGTTGCAGCAAACTTTTACTTCAAATGTCCACTTTAGGTCTATCACAGCCCACCTTTCTGTGATTCAAAAGATACTTCTCCAATAAGTATCAGTCAGTAAAATGACACTCCACCTTCTCACCATACCTCCCAGTCACCACCTGTGTACCACAAGGTTCTATCCTTGGTCTCCTCCTTGTTAACATTCTGAGCACCCTCCACACATCCACACATCCACACAACAGGCCTTCCTAATACAATACTCTGATGATTCCACACTCATATGCACATGAGATAATTTAGCACATCTCCAAAACATTACTCAGGAAGCTGTAACAACCACTGAAATATGGCTTTGTAACTCACAACTCATGATCAACTACCCAAAAGATAAGCTAATACTTTTCCCCCAGATCACTCTCTCATGAGAAACAAAAGTTGAACTCTCTCACTTAGTAATGCAGCATCTGAAGTCACTTCCAATAGCAAATAATGATGGAGGGTAGTGGATGATAAAAACTAAAACTGACTAATAATAATGATAATACTAATAATAATAGTAAAGTGGACAATAATGAATAATTCTGCAGAAGACTGCAAGCTAGGAACAGTCACTGAATCCCCAAATGGTTTTGCCATCCTGCAGGAAGGTTTGTCTGAAATAAATAACTGGTGTCAAAATCATGGCCTGAAAGTAAATGCCAAAAAATGCATGACTGTATTTTTAGGAAGTCATCTACCCAAGGGAACTACCACATTGACAATACGCCCCTAAGATGTGATCCAGTTGTTCAGGATTTGGGAACATATGTGGAAAGTGACCTAACTTTTGACTAACGTGTCTACTGTTGTAGGAAAGTCCTTTTATATTGCACAGATTATAAACAAAGGGATTGTGTCTAGATCTCAGAATGTCATTGACACCTTTACTCAACCCTCATTGGGCCAATCATTGCATATAATGCCCCCTTTGGTGTGTATCCTTTCAGACACATGCAACAACTGGAAAACCCACAAAGACACCTTAATAAAAGGATACAAAGCCTTAACAACATGTCCTACATGGACCGACTGAAGCATTGTTACTATACTTGACATCCTATAGACTGCTAAGACATGAACTATGGCTGGCACAGAAAACATCCTCCAACCAATTATTGCTGGATTTACTGCACATCAGTAAGTCAAATGGCCTCAGAAATACTCAGTCTAGGGAGCTAAATCTCATATTTCGCAGAAGATACCACTGGTATGGAACAGACTCCCCATCCACATAAAACAAAGTTCATCTCTGTCAATTTTCAAGTATAACCTAGATCTATGGATGGGAAGCAGAAAAGTTGCCCCAGGATTGCCCCCAGCATTAATAATGGACAGATGCAGCTCCTGAATGCTTTTTCCTATGCATGGGTCTGCACAAATTATCTATGGTATCATCCCAGTTATTCTCACTAGGAGTCATATATAATTATCAACCGTGGGATGGGTAAGGTCAGTCTCTAACCAAATGGGATAGGTTATTTCTAATGCAAAAATGGAAACTGATTAGAATTAAAATGGCCTGCAAGGGTAGCTAGCCTCGTACTTACCCCTGAACCTAAATCTTACATTTGACATACATATACAAAACTGCATAAAAAAACTCACCAAAAATTCTGAATGCTTAACAGATCCAAAAAAATATCTCAACAACACAACTAAAACTACACTTGCAATTACTTACCTCCTCCCCTCACTACTTTATGGTGCTCCCATTCTTACTAACCTCCAGGCATCACAAAAAACAAAATTTGATCAATGCTATAGTAAAGTGGCAACGTTTGCAGCAAATACCTCTTTTAGAACTCACTATTATATAGTATTGAAAGCCTAAATTGCCTAAAACTATCCCGTCAACTAACATACACACAGTTTATTCCTGCCTTTAAAGTTATCCAGCATACATCTGCTTGTCTGGCACAAAATGCCATTGTACACAACTATGTTTGGACTCTGTCATTATGATCCAGTGAGGAAAAAAAACTTCTCTCTATCAAATCTGCTGGGCATGGTCTATATTTATACCAAGTTGCTAAGGCCTAAAACTCCTTACCTATATCCATCCTCCAGGGTATTAAAACCATTCTGAAATCCTTCTTAGCCAAATCTGTTGCTGTTCTTACTTAATCTCAGGATAATAACATTCTTAAATATGAATAAGTTCCTATTAATACCTTACACCTCCTATGCTCCCCCTTTTCACTGAATTCCTGATTTTAGCTAGATAAGCAACAACTTAATTTTTTTCCTCACTTCATACTGCAATTTGTGTATATATTATACTAGCTTACATTTACCTTATAGAAACTGTCATAAATTTCCCAGAAGTCAGATGTCAGTAAAAAAATATCATGTTTGACCTTGTCCTTACAAATGTTGCCTCTGCCTATACTCCACTAATATACAATACCATACTATAGTATAATATAATATAATATAATATAATATAATATAATATAATATAATATAATATACAACTTGTGATTGCACCAACTATCCAAATGAAAACCAAACTCAAAGTAATCAGGAGAACTAAACAAAAACATACATCTCTCCCCTGGAGCAAAATGCACACAGCATTATCACTTCAAAACTAAAAATTAATAATCAAGTGCAATATATAACAGTATACAAGCTGTCTCATGATATGAGCATGATATGTGATAAGTCCTCCCTGTCCAAATAAGCTGGTATACCCAATTTACTTGGCAGAAAAAAAAAGACAAAATTACATGCAGATATCCGTGGAAATAACTGGCCACCCACACTGCATCAGACTGAAAAACAATGAAAACAATATTGCTGGAGATTAACTACTTTATATCTCTCAACGATCCCTGATTTTGCCTCATATTATAACCGCCTTGTTAAATGTTTTGATTTTCTGGTAAATCACTGAAGATTACACTCAGTCAGTAATGTCAGACATTCAAATTTATGGTTTTTAGTCTTTAGGTAAATCCATGTTGATGAAAACCCTATTAACTTTTAAGTGAAATGTGGTAATATTTAAAATTATCACTTATTTTGGACTTGTAAGGACCCCAGTCGTCATTAAGCTAGTATAAACCTATGAACTTATTACTTATGCATAAAACATAGCAGAAAACTACACTGAATGCATAATTTACACTTACTTATTCCTACAGCATATAACCCAAATTCAAGACTTGACATAATTACAGAGAATTTAAATAATCTCACAAAACATAACAATGTACACAAACCTGTAGCATCCTTCAGGCTTATAAGAATGTGCCACAACGTCTTACTGGAGCCATGTTTTTGTGTGAAGTTGTTTCAAATGATCCAGCAGGACAACCATGACTACATGTTCTCAGTTCATCTAAAATCCGGCAGAGTAAAGCTAAAAGAACATGGCAAGCCTCCTGGAAAATCAGACACCTAACCAGTCAGGGAGAAAATAGACAGTTACCAATGTAGGTAACAGCCCTACATACACCCCTACACACACACACACACACACACACACACACACACACACACACACACACACACACACACACACACACTCTCTCTCTCTGCAGGAAAACTAGCAACCTGTAAAAAATTAAACCTATAACACAAAGCTTTGCACTATATAAGCCATACAACATGAAAAAAAAAATGTGCATCATTAGCCATACTTTCGTCTTGCAATTTTCCAGTAATTAAACCAAACAAAAGAGACATCAAAAATAATTCAAGGTTTAAATAAGAATCTCTGAAACATAAAAATGTTCACTTAACTGTAATATCCAAGTGTGCAGTGTGTAGTGAGTCATTTACAATGCTGACTGCTTCTCCAAATAACTTGCACAAAATCTACATAACAGTTTAACACCAGAATATAGCCATAATCTGTAAAACTTATTCCAAAATTCAACTCAATTGTAACAAATCATGACAGTCATTTATAATCCTGTTGCCATCAACCTCAAAAACTAAAATTCTTTAAAAAAAAGCAGTAATTTGTAAAAAAACATGTACTAACCTCTTATCCAACCTTCCATTATGACTGTGAGTTCCACAACTAAACTGAATTCAGTAGAAAGTGACACATGTATCATTTCATAAAACTGCATACACACCCCCAAACAATTAAGCCAAGCCTTGTCTTCCCACAGGGTATACCTAGACAATACCTGAATTTACTACTTTGTGATGAATGCATGAATAGATTACACTGGTTAACACATTCAAATAAATACATACATTTAAACGAATAAGACATTTTAAACAGCTCAACATTTAAACCTCTCATTCAATGAAATGAGAATCACTACCTGGCCAGAAACTAATGCACTTAGCACCTCATCAAGTTGAATATGGCCATTATCACCTGTGCTGGCACCCATTGTTTAATCCAGTATGTCCAAGATCAAAAACACTTAACACAAAGGTTCATAGGTAGGTACTAGGCTACCAGCCCTAGGGCCTATATAAGCTTAGCCAAAAATGTTCCCTGGCTTTCGCCACCCAAGAAAGTTATTTTCCTGCGACCCTGTCTAGCAGAGCAACAGAAGTGATCCCCGGGGTGAATTTCCTATTTCCCATCCAATTGTCGAGATTTTCTTAAAGAGGGCTAATGAGGAGCTTTGCTTGACATGAATAGGTAGTCTGTTCCAGAACATAGAAAGTCTCTGGGACAGGAATTTATCCCTCCAGCATGTTCTGTTTATTGTGGTGGCAAGGTTTAGGTCCCTGGAGCATGTGGCTTGGAGGGATTGGGGTTTCTTTAAGTATAGCATGTCCAACAGATCTGGGTTTTGACATGGCTTTGTATGTTAGGCAGAGGTTGCCTCTGAGTAGGCGATAAGCGATGGAATAGCGGTGGAGTTTTTTGAGATGGTCTGCGTATGGCATCTGTTTGAGGCAGATAATCCTCTTAGTGAGGTATTTCTGTGGCCTTTCTTCTTGTTGTAGAGGTCTTGTGTGGTACATGCCAAATGGGGTGTTGTACTCTATAATGGGTCTGATGAGGGATGAGTAGAAAGGAACAATTACCTCTTTTTTTCTGGAGGTGAACCCCTCTGTGATAAGTTGTGCCGCTTAGAAGGATTTCCTGACTACTGTGGCGATGTGAATTATCAAAGGAGAGACTAATGTCCACCTGTGTCCCAAGATCTCTTATCACACTTTCAGTGTTTAGTAGGCTACCACCTATGTGGTAGTTCATGGGTACAGTGTTTTCCCAAAGGTGATGACAATGCACTTCTTGGCATTGAGCTTGAGGTCATGACTTTGACACCAGGCATTAGTCTCAGTGAGGCCTCTTTGTAGAATGTCCATATCATTAGCCAATTCTATTATGGCAACTATTTTGCAGTCATCTGCGAACTTCATTAGCCAAAGATCTGCTGTATTAGCCTGGAATTCTGAGACGTAGATGCCAAACAGGAGAAGACCCAGCACTGAGCCCTGTTGTACTCCACTTGTCACTGGTCTGAAGCTGAATTTGGAGTCGACTACTTTCACTGTGTGGGTTCTGTCCATGAGCCAGTTGGCCACCCATCTTGTGACATAGGGATTTATGCCCAATCTAGTGAGTTTATCTATAATTCCAGAGTGGAGGATGGTGTCGAAAGCCTTGGTGAGGTCAAGATAGGCTGTGTGCACCACCTTACCCTTGTCCACGACTTTGGTGACTGCTTCAAAGAAGTCTATCAGGTATAGGAGACGTGACCTACCTTTTACGAACACAAACTGAGTGAGTTCCAGTGTTTGGAGGTTACTTATGTCCTTGTTTATTAGCTCCAAGATGATACATTCCATGGCCTTGCAGACCAGGCTTGTCAGGCTAATGGGGTAGTAGTTCCCGGGGTCCTTGGTGGCACCCCCTTTGTGGAGTGGGATAACCGTCACTGTGGGCCATTCAGTAGGCACAAAGCCTGAAGTGAGGGTATGATTGAACATGGTACTTAGGTGGGGTGCCAGTTCATTCTGTAGTTCACGCAGAACGCAGCCTGGGATGTTGTCAGGTCCCACGGATGTTGTGTTCTTGGCTTTGGAGAGTGCATTCTTTAGTTGTGTATCCATGATTACAGGGGCTTTGCATTCTTCTGGTATAGTGATGGGCCCTTTTGGGGGGGTGAGGGGAGAGTGAAGTTTGCACTGAACCTATCTGCCAGGATGCTGGCAATATCAGTTGGGTCTGTATATCTAGTGCCATTGTGCTATAGCTCAGAGCAGATCTGAGTGTCGCCATTGAGATTCTTGACATTGCTGTAGAATGCTTTGTGGTTGTCTTTAGAATCAGTGGTGATGTTATTTTTGTAACTAGCTTTAGACGATTTTATGAGGGATCTCCGGTTCTTACCGAGGCTAACCAGGGAGTTCCTGCAATCAGGAGATTTTACTCTTTTTTGCAACAGCTTCTTCCTTCTGTTGTAGTGTTTGTTTATGGCAGGGGACCACCAGATTGGCTTCCTTTTTTTGGAGGATAGCATCTTGGTTCTGTTGAAGATGGCATGATCCATGCACTCATGTATGTGCTTATACGATGCAATTATATAGGATTCAGCAGTCGTACCTCTATTTTCCATCTGTATGAGTGTTGTGAAGCTTGCCACTTCTGTCATAAGAAGCATGAAATTGGCATTGGAGAAGTTTTTTACGGTGATTTCCTTAATGGGGGGTGGCGGCGGGATATTGATGTCTAGGGTGATTAGCTTGTGGTCGGATCTGACCAGCGAGGAGTTGACCTCTGGCATGGAACATCAGTTGCCCATATTAGTAATGACCATGTCCAGGATATTGCTGCCCCTGGTGGGGGTATGGACAGGCTGATCCAGAGCATTGGAATTTATAAATTCCAGAAAGCGTTGAGCAAATGAGTTAGTACATGAGTAGTTTTCCCAGTTGATGGTGGAGTAGTTGAAATCGTCCATTATTAGGGTATTGGGCTGTACCATAATATTACCCAGTATATCAAGAAACATGGAGTGGGCATCCTGGGGCATGGCAGGAGATCTATAACAAGCTACAACCTGGATTGCAGTCTTGCCCAGGGTTAGTTGAACTTGGATAATTTTGGCTGCATTATGTTGAACAACTAGCCTGGAGGAGTGGAATAACTTAATGAATATGGACACGCCTCCTCCTTTAGTGTTTCGGTCCAGGGTAGGTGGCCGAAAGGTGTGGTATGAGTTATAGCCTGGTAATGTAGGGATGCTCTCTGGAGCCTTGAACCAGGTCTCCATCACTGCACAGATGTCGATGTTCTCCATTTTAAGGAGTGCATTGAGTGAGTGCATTTTGAGGTTTAGACTTCTAGCACTGAGTAGCATTACCCTCAGATTTTGCTTGCTTATACCTGCTACAGTGGTGAGTTTGGCATTTGAACCTTGCCTAAAAAAGCCACTATCGGGATGGCAAGAGCCTTAGCCAGTACCCGGAATCCCAGGGTCGACAGGTGCAGACCATCTCTGGCAAAGCGTTGTGGTCTGTCGATCATGTCTTCCCAGACAGACAGACACTGGATCCCCTTGGAATGACACCAGAGGCTTAGCCAATTGTTGAAGTCAATCATTTTGTCCTTGTATTGTGGTATCAATCTGGGCGATGGCAGGATGCCACTCAGGGCTAAGGTCATACCTGCCTGGGCTACATGATCTGAGAGCTCCTCCATGTTTCTTTGTATGTAGTCCAGGGAGATACATCTCAAGTCATTCACTCCAACATGGATAATGACAGAGCCATATTTGAACTTGTTGTGGAATGACCTGAGTGCTTGTGTTATGTGGCGGATCCTGGCACTCGACAGGCCGCTGACAGTAACTTTCTACTTATTTAGCCCGGTGAGTGGGACATCAGTGTGCCTGACTATAGAGTCACCTATGACTAGTGTGTTGGGTAAGTTGTTTTGCCTTATGGGCTGAGTTTGAGTGACACACTGATTTTGTGGGCTATTTGTCATTTGGGTAGTGTTGGGGGGGTGGTGGCTGCTTGCGTTTCAGCTTTGGGGGTCTCTGTTGTTTGGGCAGATTATTATTTAGAACCTTCATGAATGTTGTGTGTTTTGTGTTACTATGTGTGGGTTTAGGTGGTGTAGGGTTTTGATGGACTATGTGTTGAGTGTGGTCTGGTGCAGGTGTTTACCTTCACCTCTTGACTTTCTAGTGCAGCCTTGGCTGGAGAGACCTTGGCTTCCAGTTTGGCTATATAAGTGCATCTATCACAGGTTGTAGTGTTGGGTAGTAGGAAGAGAAGGTTGTCAGTGTACATGAGGCATTTGCTACACTGCCCCAAGATGATCAAATTCATCAGGTGGATAGGGGAAAACACTGGGAGCTGACCCTTAGACATGCCTGGATAGGTGCTTATTAATTTAAGTACTAAAAACTGTTTTCCTCCTAACAAGTGAGGAAAGTTGAGTGCTGCAGTAATTTGTAGATTATTTAGTGCTTGCAATGAGTTTTGAACAAGTGCTGAGCACAAGGAAACAGTTTTGAGTGCTAAAACTAGAATACTGGCTAGTTCTAAGGGTAAATTAGAAGAGCAGACTTTCTGGCACCAAGAATAG